>NC_033798.1:43424278-43441860 GCF_001876935.1 Asparagus officinalis | reverse complement strand
CCGGTCCTGTTACTTATCGTTGGATGTATCCGATTGAAAGGTAATTTATGATTTTTCTTATATTTATTAATTGTATACGCGTTTTTCAAATTACCGTGCTAATAATTAACTTTTATGATTATAAGATACTTGGGCTGCATGAAAAACAATGTTCGCAATCGAGCTCGTCCCGAGGGCTCGATAGCTGAAGGATACGTGGCTAACGAATGCTTTGTGTTTGCATCACGTTACATGCGTAAGAAGAAAACCACATCTCAAGCACCTCAAAAGGAGAGGAAGCGTGAAAAATACCCGAGATCTCTCTTAGATCAAATTCATGCATATGTGTTGGAAAACCTTGATATGTTCGAAGACTATCGAAGGTAACAAATAAAATCTGTAATATAGATGAGAAATATTCATTTTACATATAGTTTATCAATACAAAGTTATATATTGTTTATATAGGCGACATCTGGAGAAGCTTAAGAATGAAATAACCGGTAGGAATGCAGCGCATAATATTCAGAAAAGACATAGGAAAGAATTTTCTGATTGGTTAAGATTTGATGTAAGTGTTTTACAATTAATTATTGAACATTCATAATATAACATCACCTAAATATTCTCAAATTGTTTGTCTTAGATTGAAAAATCACTTCTTGACAATACTACATTGCCAGATAAAATTATTATTCATGCACAACGTCCTTATCACGAAGTGAGACGTTATAATGAGCATTTGGTTAATGGATATAAATTTCGAACGCTAGAGACCGATGATAGGAGGGTAACCCAGAACAGTGGGGTCATGGGTTTATTTGCTCAAGAATGTTTTTCAAGTATAAGAGATCAGAACCCAATTCAAGCTGACATACTATATTATGACCAAGTAGAAGATATTGTTGAGGTAATTTACGGGTTTGGTAAACAAAAACAATGTAGTTACACGATGTTCAAGGTTCGGTGGTGTCCTGCAAAAAAGCAAAAGGATCATTATGGATTTACACTAGTCAATCTTCATCGAGAAGTATATACAGATGAGAAATTCATTTTCGCAGAACAAGCTGATCAGTGCTTTTACGTGAAAGATCCGAATGTCATGTCTGATTGGGTGGTTTTGTACAAAGAGCCAAGATCTCTTGTTCTTCCTAATAACAATGAAAAAAATATTGAAGAAAGTGAAGATAATTATAGTGAACCAATTGGGTCATCTGATGACGTTTGGCAAGAATTCTCAAACACACAGAATGTGACCCTTGATTTTGGTATGAACTATATATGTTACACTGCCTTACTGATTTTCATATTATCATATTAAAAACTATGATGAAAATTGTATTTTCAGATGAGGAGGCTCTTCAGCTCGGGGGGTGATCGAAGACAGAGTATCACACCGGGTACCGGTGCTGATGATACACCACAATCTTCGGATGCAGGTATAAAAATTATTTTAATATTTTTTGTAAATTATTAGTTAGCAAAAAACTCATAGTGTTCATTTGTTACAGATGTGGGTTATTCATCACCCGACCCCTCTGATGCAGCACCAGAACCATCCTCCGATGAAGGTATTCATTATTTAACATTTGATAATGGTCAATTTAAAATTTATATTGATGATTCTCCTTTCTTATGTAGGTGCTGCTTGGACCCCTACATACCCTTCGTATACATTCCACACCGACTTGCGTTCGAAGACGCAAGACTATCTCAGTTTACCCTTCCCTCCGGACTCTCATAAGTCCAAAGCTGACTCAATGAAGTTTCATTCACGTGCTGCAAGAAAGTACGCGGAAATGCTTCATATGTTGCAGACTAGGAAAAATGCTGCAGTCGCAGCAAAAGAAAGAGAGAAAGCGAATGGTAAATTGCATAAATACTTTTAACTATCTCCTTGCTTATTTTACCAATTCCAGAAATTTTAATTATAAACTTTTGTTACAAAAACCAGTAAGACAAATTAATTAAGGTAGATGCCTCATGCACTGGTTGGTATTTTTACTTCTGTAAGCTAGTGTAATTTTATTATTCACTGTCCTAGTTATTAATTACCTTTATTAACCACCATTAAGACAAATTTATCTAGCTATTGCATTGTTTGGTACGTTACTTCAGTAAGCACGTTAATGTGATTTTATTGGTAAAAGTTGGCATACTCATAATGATTATCCATAGAATATGTTATGATAAGCTGAAGTTTAAGGGGCCATAGTTCCAAAGATTTTGAATCACAAAACAAGGTTTATCTACTGTATAGTAAGTATAGTACATAGTGTTATTATATTATATGTAAGCAGTAGTATAGTAGGGTATCACTGTATAAAATTTAGTTAGAATTCATGCATAATGGTCTTTTTAGATTTATATATTTTATGATATATTATCTTGTTATTATTATTGTAGGTGCTAAGCCAGATCGCATAGAGAGCCAACGTGGCGGAGGTAAGCCTGAATCTAAACAACCACCAAAGGAATGAGGGCGGTAATTCGGTGGAATAGTTATAATTTTCCCACTGGTCCTTGGTCGATAAGATTGAATGCATACATTGGGGTTCTCGTGCGTAGAGCGAGCATTATCAACCCTTATTTTCACTTCCGAGAACTACCATGGACCCGTACGAGGCGATATGGACAGAGCTTATGGTAACTGCATATTGCTTTAGCTTTTTATTTATTAATAGTTAGTAATTGATATTAAATTATCCGAACTAAATGTGTATGTAAATCTACAGGAATCCTTCTGCCTTGAGGACTTTGAGGGGGCTTGGAATTGTGTGTTTAATGTCAAGGTTGAAGTAGTCCTCAAACAATGGAGGCATGAGATCAAACACTTTACTTATGATAGGTATGAGGAGGACTAGCAGATGTTTTTAAACCTCGATGACCGAGTTGACGAGCTTTATTTTACGACTCTCCTCATGTATTGGGACAGCGATGCCGCCAAGGTTAGTTTCATAAAAACTACTTTATAAATAAAAGATATTATTTTATTGCATATTTACTAAAATATTTTTTTAAAGAATAAATCCATGAAGGGGTCAGAGAATAGAAGGAAGAAGCTGTATGATCACCACTTGGGCGCACACTCCTATGCCAATCTGGAGGATGTTTATTGTCATGATACGGTATATGTCATTTAAAGCTTAAAATGATCTTAATGCTTAATATGATTATGAAATCTCATAAATGTATAATATGACAGGGAAAATCAAAAATACCGATACACTTGAAGGTAAAAGCGACGTATGGTACTTTTCGTGATAGGTATAGGGGTGAGGAGAAGAATCAAGAAAAGATCAAGGCAAATCTCAATTTGGTGGTAAGACTTATATATATCTTAAGTAGTATTATTAACTCTATTTCGTTGAATATTACGAGAAAAGTAGAACACAAATAATATTATCTTTACCTTGAATTAACTATATGTTTGTGATTTAGGCGGGATTTGAGACTGCATCTAAGGAGACTGCATCAATGAGGTTGTCGCAGGAGGGGGAACAAGGCGAGTCGGACCCTTATATGCTTTCTACAGAGGAGAACATCATTCTTACGCAGAACGTAATGGGACATAATAGGTATGGATGGTAAAAGATCGATTAAATTTGAATGCTACGTTCCTATTTATATTTGTTTACATTATTGATTCGAAAGCAAAATCTAAATTTATTTCTCCTTAATAATAGGAGAAGAAGATATCCTCGGCATGGTGTTGGAGCTTCACCCGACATAAGCATAAGATCATCCACAGCATCCTCCACGCCATCTATAACAACGAGAGCAACCCCAATCAGTTTTCAGGCCATGCCATTTATCGCACGCATCTCCGCGTATTTATTTGACAAGATTGATCCAGAACTGCATATTCAGGTGACTACTGAGATGACTAGAGTTGCGAGGACGACCAACTCAATGGACGATCTCATGGGGTACGCTATGGAATATTTAGACAGTGTGATTCCCCATAGCGCATACGGTGGAATCATACGGATCATAGGCTCGATTGGCAATAATTCCGGTGCTAGGCAGAGTAGCGTTCAGGTACCTTATTTTTTTATATGTATAAATTCATTTTTGTTTACTATGTTATTAAACACCACATAATTATTTTTCAATTGGACCTTCAGATCGGAGATATTGGAGGGAGCAGCACATGTTCTCGTAACTGGGATAGAGATGCTACTGACGACGACGAGAGTTGAGGTTTTTTATTTTTGTTAATGCAATAAACAGTTTTATTTGTTATAACACTCTACTTTTATTCATGTTGTGTACCTTATCTTAATCATGTGTATTGTTAGTGAACATGTGGTTGGATGTATATATTTGTCCGAATTGATTGATGTATATTTTGGATTGGATGGTTGGATATGTGTATTGTGTATGATAAAATTGTTGGATATGTGCATTGGATAGTTTGATTATATTTGGTTATTAATGTAAATGTTATGAATTTTGATTATATTTGGATGATTGGATGTATTCATGTGTATAATGTAATTCTACAGGAAATTGAAATTTTTAAATAAATTTTTTGCTGTAAAAATATCAAACTAGACGGAATTTCCGTCTAGATTGTCATAACCTAGACGGAATTCCGTCTAGGTTGCTCCAACCTAGACGGTTTTCCGTCTAGGTTGGTGCTACGTAGACGGTTTTCCGTCTAGATTGGCAACCTAGACGGAAAACCGTCTAAATTGCCAACCTAGATGGAATTCCGTCTAGGTTGTCAATTTAGACGGAATTCCGTCTACGTTGTCAATCTAGACGGAAATTCTATAACCGTCTAGATTGCTTTCCGTCTAGATTGGCAACCTAGATAGAATTTCGTCTAGTTTGGGCCAATCTAGACGGAAATATTCTAGACGGAGCAAACTAGACGGATTTCCATCTAGGTAAACCAATCTAGACGGAACTTAGAGCAACCTAGACGGAAATTTCCGTCTAGGTTGCTCATTTTTCTACTAGTGTCTTGTTATTTAAGGACGTTAACAACCATCCATCGTTAGTAAATACATCAATTACGAGGCAGTTTTTTCCATCGTTATCATTAGTAAAAATCCATCGTTAATGTATTGATTGACTAAGATGAACAAAATTAGTCGTTAATGTTATATTTTCCACTGTTAGTAACTTTTTTGATAGAATGGTAGAAAAATTTTATTAATCAATCATACCATATGCTACATATTGTCCCGATTTTTAGACTTAAGTGGGGGAATAATTTAAGAATAATATAATTTAGTCATTAAAGGGGATTATCATATATTTGAAGACCAAAATATAGAAAGATCAAAATCCTAAATCAACTTCAATAATTTTTTTTTCCCGCCCTTTCACTAATTAAGTACTGTGAGACAGATCTAAGATTCATTTCAATAAGTTGGATCTGTGCCTCACCAAGCCTGACCGCAAACCTACCCCCCATCACTAACCAAATACGGATTAGCACATTAAACGAAAATTCTTATAGAGAAACTAATTTGGTATAATCTGTAAAATTTGGAGGACCTAATTTCAAAATAGTAATGATTCAAGGTACTAGTAACAAAAACATGTATAAAAGGAAAAAAAAGAGCTTACAATTGGTAGTTAGGCTTGATTTTGATAGAATGGGATTCTTTGAGTAAAATCGAGGATTAGGGTTTTGCCATTTTTTGAGATTCAAGTAGGTCGCTGCTAATGATTGATTTTAAATTAGCGAGGAGGTAGAAGCAGAGAGATCAAAGGGATAGAGATCGAAGATCCATTTCAATAATTTGGGGAACTAATATTAAAATATTAAAGATTTGAGTGACTAATATTAAAATAATCCTATTAAATATCAAGTAGGATTTCACAATTCTTTCATTTGAATAAATGTTTTTATTCTCTACAAAATTAGTTACATGTTTAACATGGGTATATCAATAATATTTGCGAAAGAAAAGATAACCAGAGGACCTGTGTAGCCATTACAAAAAATCCAATTCTAGCTGGAAAAAAAATTCATATTTATATAATTTCCATTATATCTCATAAACTCTAATCACGTTCTAAGGACGCATATAAATTTAATAAAAAATCTAATAGAATTTGGATGAGGTGAAATTTAATCGAAGCTCTAGGATACAAAAGTGTTAGAAAAATTATCGGACGCATCAAAATGAAGTAGACAAAACTTGGGGGTACCGATGGGAAAAAAGGCAACAACTATTGGTCCTTAAATCTTTTATATTTTTAAATTAATTCTTCAAATCTTTGAAATTGTTCTTAAGTCCCCATCTTGATCTATTTTGAATTAGCCCATCAAATCATTGAAATTCTTATTAGATTTTCCTTAAAGTTATTTGAAATCAGTCCTCCAAATTAGGAATAACAATTAGAGTGATCTACTTCAAACACATTATGACAATTGAGGGGTCTAATAGAAATTTGGATATACAACAACTATTGATTTAAAAGAAGAATCCCCAAACATTTCTTAATCTTAGATGATGCTCATATTAATGGAACAACTTACTCAATATTTCAACGAGTCATTTCTTCGAACACAATAAGATTATGTAAACACTTATTTGAAAGCTCATTTATCAAAGTCCATTGTGGAAGAATCTTTTGAGAAATTGCCTATGATATATCTAATCTATACATAATATCATGAAAATGGATACAAATATCTCACTGCTACTTAGTATCAAAAATGGGTCGGAAAAAGTATCAAAAAAACTCATGACACATATATTTAAAATAGATTCTATTTTGAAAGATTTGAAAAATAGTGTAACGCACGTGCCCCTGCTTACTACTTTTATTAGAAAAGAGTGGATCGTGTTGAGTTGGGGTAGGTTTTGGCTCTTACTTAGACCAAGTAAAAGGATCGATGTCAATATTTTTGAATAAAATCTAATATGTTTCTCCAATAAAAATCTGAATTTAACCCTATTGAGATTAAAACATATTTCCTGGTATTGATGTTTTCTCGTCTTGCATTATTTTCTTTATTGTGCGGTGGGTTTTCGCTCGTAGCTAAGGAACGATCCTAAGTTTAAGAGCATTCACTTAAGACAATGTATGTTTACCAATAACAACATTTCTTATAATTTATTTTATCAGCAAACAAATATGACCATGACAAATTATAATTATTTATGGTTTGTGATTTTGGTATAATCATTATGTATGGTTTTTCTTATACGAGTCCCTGAATCTAAACTATTTTTAAATAGTCCCACAGATGTCATGTATTTTAATGTCTCTCTCAAACCTATGTAAGTTCTCTTACATAATTGAGTTCCCTGTGTCAAAGAACTACAAGTCCAAAATTAACTACGGGCTATTTGGTTTTTTGGGGTTTTGGGTTTTTATTTTTTTTCGGTTGGGGGGAGGGGGTTGCGCGTGGTGTAATAATGTAGCTATCACCTTAAAAAGTGTTTGTTTGGACAAAGTGTGATCTGATGTAACATGATAAAAACTGAGTTGTCAGCCTCTTGTTAATTCCAAGCATGAGGAGATATTTTTGAGGTGTTGTACTATACTGCATTACTATAGTAACCCCATGAATTACACGATAAGAGCCAAATAAACCCTAAACTACATTATATTTTGTCCCTTATTCTCCCTAGATATGTTTACATATTGCACGGGCAAAGAGGGGCAGCAGATACTTCTCCCCCATAAAACATGCTACAGAAAAAGAGAGAAATACAAGAAGCAAGATAGAGGAGATACTATCACCCAAACTTCTCACGAAAACTCTTCCTACTCAACAAGAAAAAGTTATATATGTGAAAATATCTACATAAAACAGGCAAGATTAACAAAATTTAGTCAACTTAGAACTAAGTTAACCGGCTTTAACTTGAGAGGAATTGAAAACTTAGATATCTGAGATTTATTTGAAATATACCATATCTGGGAGGAATTATTTAAAATGGACTAAATTTAGATGTCCCATATAAAATAAAATAAAATAAAACCATATTCCTTATCATCTGGAAAAAAACTATGCGTATAATATTTGAAGAGGAGGAAGAGACACATCTGTAATCTTTTCATCGAAATTGTTGAGTTACTGTCATCTAGGAAAGTGAACTTTCGATCAGCAAGTCAAAATGGGAAACAAAAACAAAGGAAAAATACATGAACATAGCTGGAACATGTTTATATATAGAAGAGTTTATATATAAATATGCATCTGCTCAAGGTTTATCTCTAAAACAAAATCTTTTCCTCCCTTTCATGGCTTCCATTTTGTGTGGTAGCAACTTGGTATAAGACTAATTACACTCGGAAAATGAATGTCGATAGGGATTGTTAGATTCCCAAAAACACTTATCGACGTCCTTGCCCTCTTCTCGTATTCAAGATTGGTTCGATTGCTTCATCTGTTTTGAGAAAGTGATAAGAATACAAAACCAGAAAACAGTGAGATGCAAGAAAAAGAGTTTCAGAAAACAATGATTTTATATCCTATACAAGCGACATAAAAAAAAAAACCAATGCTACCTAGGATCATAGAAATGTGTTATCATTTTTTCTTTTTCCTTTTTTTTTTTTTTTTTGATGAAATGTCTGATCATTTTCTGACAGAATTATTTCAAAAAGATTCTTGATGGTAACCCAAGTACCTCAAATCATATTATTTGTGCATGAGCATGTTTATTAAGTGAGCTTCAACTCCTACTTGTCTACAGAATTATTCATTTTATCCATTCGTAGGTCCGAACTATTTTTAGTGTCATCTTATATACTATGCAAGCAGCATCAAACAAACCAATGGCATGCAGAATCAGATAAGTGTTATCATTTTTTTCCCTACTTTTTCCCTCCTTTTTCCCCCATATTTGATGAAGTGTGCTATCATTTTCTGACAAAATTATTTCAAAAATATCCTCAATGATAACCCAGGTACCTCAAATCATATTATTTGTGCATGAGTCTCTTTATTAGGTTATGGCTTCAGCTCTTACTTGCTTACTGAACTATTCATTGTATCCCTTCATAGGCCCGAATTATCTTTAGTATCATCTCACCCTCACGAAACTAACCACTCTGTCCCTATTTACCTTTGAACTATTTTCAGTCCAACATTACCCCCGTAACTATCATTTCAGTTCCACCTTCCCCTCTGAATTATCGTTTTATCCATTTAAAATAGGAGATTTTTTAAAAAAGCATTTTTAAAAAAATAACTAGCAAAAATGACATTTTTGCTAAATAATTAGCAAAATCGACTTCTTTTTTGTCAAAGCTGACAAAAAAAATATCCATTTTGCAAAATATGGTCTTGAAAACACACGAGACTACTAGTCTCGTGTGTTTAGCGTTGACTAATTAGCCACTAAATATAGGGAAAAAATCTGATAGTCCCGCAAATTAAACAAAAACTTGACGCCCAGACAAAAACCTCACGGGACTGCTAGTCCCGTGTGTTAATCAGAGACTAGCGTTGGGTTTATCACCCCAGCAAATACACAAGACTAATAGTCCCGTGTATTTGTCAGGGCTATATAAATCCAGTCGTGCCCAAAAATTAGGGCACGGTCACTCCTCCCCAAAATTTTCTCACTTGATTTCACTCCAACATTGTTGAACTCCGACATCGTCTAACCTCTTTGATGCCGTAGGACTTTAACTCTTCATAAAGGTAAAATTTTATAATTTTGTATAAATTTTTATTTACAAGTGTAGTCGAAAAATAACTCTATATTTAGAATAATTTTATTTCAATTTTGATAAACAATATGGTTTGGTTAAAATAGATTAAATTTGATATAGAGGGTCTTTCAACTACAGTTTAACTAGAAATAAGAAATATAAACTTTAATTTATGAATAAGATAAATAATTTGCATATGATGAATGTTAATATTTCAGTTCCGATGGCGAATGGAATACCAGATATTAGCTTCTTCAATGAGAGACTGGACTAAGGGAGGATCTAGAAAAATGTTCATGTGATCTAAAACATGCAACTTCGATGGAATGATGAAGGAAATATATAATGGAGAGTATGCAACTAAGGTGTTCTGTATTTGTCCGATAAATAAAAAAGAATAATTGTTGTAAAGATCACCAATGATTAAGAAATGATTGACATGATACAACTTACAGAAAAGCAAATCTCAATTGAGTTGTTCATTGAAAATTTTCCAATATCCGACGTTGCACAAGTTTCGAATGCTCTGGGAGAGTTCTCCAGCATGCTTGACTTAGAAAATAACTCGAGCGAATTCATTTCATCTTCAAGTGTCGTGCACATAGAAAATGACTCGAGTGAAATGACATGGACCCAACTATAACATTTAAGTGGGCATTCTCACTGTGCAATGTCAAGTGATATATTCCACAAAACTTCGGGTCATGTTATGGATAATTTACGGGTTGGTTCCGTTGTAGAAGAGGATGAGATTGCATATGATGATTATAAAGATGATGAAGAAGAGGAATGACTTGATAGCACGTAGTGTGTAATTGGAGGAATCGATGAGGACACCCGTTGCATGAATGAACTTTGTGTAAACAACGATTTATGTGGAGTCTGAAGAATCGTTACCAGAAGAGTTTCAAAATGAGGAGGGGATAAATGCCTCACAAACTGAGTTTGTTTATCTTAGTTCTAATTTTGAACGATTCGAGGACTTCACTTTTAAAAAAGAAGATCTATTCAAGAATAAGGAAATGCTAGTTTTCGCAATATGTGAATGGTCAATCAAGAATTGGGTCAAGTTCAAGCCGGTAAAAACTAATATAACCAACTACCATGTAAAGTGCTACTTCAACGAGAAAGCCAGTTTTCTCACATGCTAGAAGCTACGTTGGATGAAATTAGAGTGACCACTACTTAGTCCATTGATGGATAGATAGAGGCTAGGGACTAACACTTTATATCTATGTACCGGCAAGTTGAGTATTTCTCTCCAAGACGTAGTAATAATCCTTGGACTTCGCATTGAAGGTTCTTTGTGTTACAAGGACAAATAGACATGTCTGACGCCGAGTTTGTGAGGAGTTGTTGGGAGTAGCTCCACCCTTGTTGCCCAAGGAAATGTTAGATTTAAGTGACTAAAAGATACTTCTCACACTTGTCAAAAGATGCATCCCAAGTCATGATCCAGCAACATACATGGGCATATAAAAGCTAAAAAAAAGTGCATTTGAGTAATATAATTTGTAATTTGAATATTTATATAATTGAATTGTTAACTAATATTATTTTTTTAATATTATAGATGGTTATCACTTCTCGAGAACTTCGACACTTTGGAGACATTATCATGGGATAGTGTTGTTTTAGCATACATGTATAGGGAAATATCCAACGTCGCTTTTAGACAAAATAAAGAGCTTAATGAGTATCTGACTTTATTACAAGTTTGGGCATGGAGAGAATAATTTTGAAACCAAAATTATGCGAGACGGGTTTTAGATGGACATATTCCACTGGGTTCCACTGGGCTACGAGTAAACACTTTTGAATTTAACTAATGCAAACTTGATTTAGAATTTTAGCTATAGTATTAGATGCTAAACTTTGATCATTCACGCAAATGGAACGTCTAAAAATGCTATGATGAGACCCCGACAAGAAGGCTAGACTTTTACAGAAATGAACTTCATTGCATGAAAATTTATCAGGTACCAAATTTTAATTTAAGAAAGTTTAATATACCGATCTATTTTAAAAAGTTACTAATATATGGAATATTTTCTAGTTCAAGTGGCAGCCATACTATGAGCACCTACCTCATCTACCACTAATTTGCACGGAGGGGCAAGCTATACGGAGAGCAAGAGTTCCTTTCCTATGCTTTGAGATTGTAGAGATGCATGCACCGGATCACGTGCTTAAACAGTTTGGTTTGGCACAACACGTTCCATAAGAAGTTGAAAGAATAGAAAGAGAGACCAACAAATGTTAGCATCAGATAAACTGGAAAAATGATATTGGCGTTTTAGTATCATGGAGCAGATTGATCATCCTCTCCATAAATCAAATTATATCAAATGATATTGGCGGATTACTAGAAGATGGATGATAAATCAGACCGCAACTCCGGTCGATGAACACAAACAACGTGCCCTACAACGGAGATACATCCCAAGGGGTGTAGATGAGAGAACTTGTAAGTAATTTACTATTAAATCTATGTATTTGGTATTACTACTATTTGCTTATATATATACTTTTTTACGTAATTGTAGTAGTTTTCCATCTCTTGCTAGTTTTTTTTATCCATACAACATTTTTAAAGACTGGTTATAATAATTCAATGTTTATAGATTAAGCTCAAGGGGTTTGTATATACTTAACAACTTAATCAATGTGAAGGAACCATTCAAGATACAAAATATAACTACTAGTTGATAAATATGGATCATATTATATTATAAAGAAATAAAGTCATAGAAAATTGATATTTACATAAGAAATATTTGCTTGAGTGGCACAACAATATAGATGTCTTTATTTGGTATTATTACAGTTTGCTTATATATATATATATATATATATGCAGATAGATCATAGGAGCAAATTCAGGTGTACATAGAAAACTTACGGGACTACTAGTCCTGTGAGATTTCTGCGTTGTATTTAATGGCTGATTAGCCAGCGCTAAACACACGGGGCTAGTAGTCTAGTATGTTTTCAAGACCACAGTTGACAAAATCGACCTTTTTTTGGCTAGCTCAGACCTCTTTTTAGCTAGCCCTGATGAGCTGGCCAAATAGAGGTCGATTTTGCTAATTATTTAGCAAAAAAGTTGTTTTTCTAATTATTTTTTAAAAAGGGTTTTTTTTAATTCTCTTTCATAAATTAATAAAGGAGAAATCGTAACTTGGTACCAAAAGTGATAATTCAGAGCAATAGCGTGGGACTAAAAATAGTTCAAGGGGTCAAAAGGGATAAATTTAATAGTTCAAGGTGTAAGATGAAATTAAAAATATTTCAGGGGACGTACAGGGATAAACTGAAGAGTTCAACGGGGCAAGTAGGGATAGAAACCTTAAGTTATCTGATACCACTTCCTACGTTAGCATGTACTAATGAATTGCAGAAAATTTTTTGTTATCTGTATGTCACCACTATTCTTTTCCAATCCTTTTCCTACCCATTGTCTTCTCTAAATGTTCTACTGCTATAATACTGTCCAATATCCTACGCCAATAAAATGTTCATCACTTGCTGGATGATGTTTTGACCATAAAGTTATGTAGCACAGACACTTCTATAGTGAAGCCATGTCGCTTCACAAATGTGTAGGACACAGGTATCATTGTATTTTTAAATTTTTGTTGGGCATGATCAAACATGTGCATGCAACATAGAAAAGAGTCAACTTTATTCATACACAAAATCATACAATTTAAACTGAACAGAAAACTGATCACAATGACAATGACTCAACTGGAAAGACTTAGGTTGAGTTAATAAAATAATATCTCAAATGTATTAACGAATCAACATGCATCTCCAAAACCACCTCAATGATCACAAACTACAAGGGAAGTCAGCATGAGGACACAAGTAGTCTACAAAAAAAATGTGAAGACCAGTATATTCGCAATGTGTAAGTATACAACATCATGAAATTGCTTTCAAGGCATAACCAGGGTGGTGAAGGATTAACGTTAGTTTGTACAAACTCAGAACATAAACACACTGACAGGTCAAATGAATAGTTTATAGAGTTTGAGGTATTAAACTGAAAACTAAAAACTGCAAAGAGAGAAGAAGGGGGGGACAGTAGTTATTACCAGATTCCTCTTCATCATTTTGACTTGTGAAGAATGGAGTGAGATAATTCTTATCTAATGCGGTGAAAGATGAAGTACTGCAGAAGATTTCCAAAGATATGTAGGTTAATAAGTGGAAGTTAACAAGCATGTGAAGCAGATAGATCACTAGGTTACCTTTTATGAAATTCTTTGAGTCTCATCTTTATCCTGCTGCCAGATGATGTTCCCTCCTCGTATGGAGAGATATACCCATTATTCTCATCAAAGCTCTGTTAGTTAAAAAGTAAAAGTTAACGGAGATACAGAACAAACTCAATCAGCAACCAAAGTGAACAAGGAGGTCAAAAGCCCAGGACATTCTGAGAAACATAAAAAACCAACTAATCAACTTAGACCGGGACCACTTAATTAGAATGGACCAAGGCAAACATGTTAATGTTGGGTTCGTCTTAGGTTGAAAATTTGCAGCTGGATTATAGTTTTGGTTCTCCCTGAGCAATACTAGACTATAAACTGAGTGTATCAATATTATGTATCAATATTATATGACAGCATCTAATACATACATCATCTATTACATAAAATAATATACTAACAAGTCTGCTTATTTAACAATGGATTTAAAGAATTGAACACATGAAAGTATAATTTTTTTAAGAATTGAAATTAGTCTCCACGATGTGATAGTTGAAACCAATAAATCCAAAGCAAGATGTTCGGACCTGAGCTAAACCTGATCTGAGGTTTGATTTGGTTAGGCTGGATATGATCACACATAAAGAAAAGGTTGGTTGGTTTATCTTGTGGATTTGAGAGATCAAATTATTAAGCTGGCTAGGATTAATTAACCTTACACCCAAAGCTTCCTGCATAAGTTTCACTACTGACACCAACACCTGTTTCCATGCAGAAAACCAAGGATTTATTTTGCAAAAAATACTCCAAGTAATAAATCCATGGTCACTCAAGCATAGCCACATGATCTATTCAGGGCAGTAAATGCCATCACTGTAGGTGCCTTGCAAAATCAATAACCCCCCATATAGTACATAATACTAGCTCATGTTGCAAAGCAATATATAAGAGTGAAAAGCAGTAGACAGTAGAGAAATACTCTGGGAGTGTAGATTTGTTGCAAATAAAAAGAAACAGATTGATATTGTAAGACAACAATAGGTTTTAGACTTTTAGTATCAACCTCTCCAAGCGGAGCATCATGCGCATCACCTATAACTTCTAGCGCCTCAAGCATGGTACCGGTTGAACCTCCAATTAATAGCACCTGCATAATTAGTAACAAGTCGAGGGAATTAAAAAAAATTACAAGAGAAAATATCGAACCATTTCCTAAGTAAAATAAAAGAAGGCAGGACCCATCAGGAATCTTATCATGAAAAAACTGCATGTGAAGTTATAAAATGACAAATGAAATTGTGTACGACTTGATGAATTAGGCTGTTTCCATGTCACCAGAACATGGTATTAATATTATGTTCTCTGGAGGTCATCATGAGTACTGACTTTTAGGTCAATCATGAGTACTGACTTTTTTCCCTCCTAGACAGGGATTAATTTTCTAGTGAAGATCTTGAGTTTTTCCTTAGAGCAAAGTGGTTGCATCTATCTCAGCAGTCTCATCAAGCAATTTCAGTATTTTCTTGGATCTAACATTGATCATAGATCAAATTTCTAGCATATAGAAAACAAGAAAGTTTGTGGTTGTTTCTAGAGAATGAGGTTTCAAGGTTCACAATCTGGTTTCCCTTAATCCATATCAAAAGTCATATTTCACAGCGTAAGTTAGATCTGTCACAAATCTTAAATCATGTGCATGTATTTCACATCTCAAGTAGTCGTCCTTTGCCATAATTTATTGGTGTGACTATCAGTGGTTAGAAAACCAGCCAACATGACCGGTATCTCATTAATAAGGCTTGCTGCAACGACAAAGGCTTGGTTTCGGTGTAGGGCTAAATACCCTTAAGCTCAGTTAATATAAATATCAAAATAAGAGAACTAGAATTCAATTACACCAATGTGCCTCAACTGACTTTTTTTCAGTCGAGAGTCTCTTCACCCTCAGTTTCTCATCATCCTTTCGCTCTTGACTCCATACCGCCAAAGCCCCTCTTCTTTCTCAATCTCTCTCTGCCTACCTTTTGGTTCCTCCTATCTTTTTCCCTTGCCCTCTATGCCCCCAGGACATATCTTATTTGAATGACTTGACATTTTCGGTATGTTTGAAGTCCATTCAGCACATCTGTATATGCGCCATCCGCACTCCGGTAGTATTTATCTCTTATACATCCTGGAGTCAAATTTATATATGATATGTTGTGATAAGTTGAATCAAATAATAAATGGATTTCCATTAAGGAAGATCTTTTGTAGTTAACTAGAAATTATAAATGGTTTTCAAGCCCATTCAGGAAGACCTTTTTTAGCTTTGACTGGGAGTCGAGTCTATTAAAAAAAAGAGAACATTTAAATCCAAGATGTCATTTCTTATGATAGACTTATAGACCTATTATGGTTCTATATTATTTCTCACAGCTTTAGAACACAACCAATCTCTGAAAATCTATTCTGAGTAAAGCAGTCCAGGTGGTGAGCTTTGTTTTAATATCATGGTGAACAAATAGTTTGGAAAAATAAAGGTTCAATTCTCTGCTTTTTTAAAGTAAAAATACACCATCTACGGTTAGAAATAAATCAGGAAATGACTGTAGGGACAACGATCTCACTTCCCTGTCATATATGAAATTATGGATGAGTGGACTACACAATTGGATCTCCATGAGTGCTTCAAATTTGGAGGAGCAAATAGCATTAACCAAAAATTGAGGAGACAAATTCATTGTTTCTTGTACTAGAAATTATTAATCATTTAGTTGTTAATTCCAAGTTTCACGTATTTCACATATATCACATGCCACTCTATATCCTGGGTAACCCCATAGAACACTAGTATACAAGTAGGCCACATCACCATACGCAGCAACCCCAGGCAATCTTTTGGTGTGGGTAGTAGTTCATTGGAAACCATTTGAGGTTCCAGCTCATCAACCTGAACACGTTATTCTTGAAATTAAATAGAGATAATGTGTAACTAAATGGTTTATCATATTGCTTAATAGATGACATGTTTTTATAAGGTTACTTGCATATATACCCCTTAAATCATGGGTATCTGTAAAAATACCCCCAAATCTTAGTATTTGCCAAACGACCCCTCGAGCCATCAATTTTGGAAAAAATTTACCCTCAAAGCAATTAATCATCAACTTTGATAAGCTAATTTGTAATGGCAATGAAAAAATTTATCAACAAAATAGTCAAATTTTTATCACCAAGTTGATGATTTGTTGAGTTTAGGGATTTTTTTTTCCTATAGTAGATGATTTCAGTGGTAGTTTTGCAAACACTAACATTAGGGGGTTTTTTTTGGGTGGGGGTGGCGTTTTTACAAATATCCATGATTTAAGGGGGTATATATAGAATTGAAGAGAGAGGGGCATGAAATGTAAGCATGAGAGAAAGCAACTGATCTTTTAGTATACTGACAAACTATAGAACATGTGTAATAAATAATAAGTAGAATGCACATGTACCGATAGAACAACTATTGAGGTCGTAGCTGTGAGTATTGTTTGACCATGAACATCAGGAAGATCATGTGTTGATTGCAGCGCTAGGGCAAAGGCCATAGCCCCTCTTAGTCCTGTTTGCACAATTTGTATTAGAACATTGTTGAAATACAACCAATTTGATCAGGCATTTAGGAGAAGACTACCAGCTCACCACTGTACCAAAGAGCCTTTTGATGCTTTAAGGGTATTTGCCGATCCGCCGGTCGAACTGAGTTGATCAAGTAACCACACG
>NC_033798.1:43380951-43424262 GCF_001876935.1 Asparagus officinalis | reverse complement strand
TGGTTAGTTCGATGTAGTCATTAGCCCAAACCCGAAGTTTCCTTTACAATTTAGAAAACTTAATCATATAAATGGAAGGAAATAACTTAAAACAATTACTCCTTATCAAAGAAAATCCCACTGACATGGTCAATGGATTTTCAGCATAACCAAAATGGAAATTTTAAAAAAATACCCCTTAAGTTTGGTTGCTGTTGAGATTAAACCCCCTACACTTTAAGAATGTCACTTAACCCCACCCCCTTAATTTTTGTCAAATAACCTCCCTAACAAACACTGTTAGATCTATGCATGTCAACATAATGTGCATCAAATGACAAAAATGCCCCTAGTGGAAAGCTCTTTCACTATGTTGCATAGGTACAGGTACATATACAGAAAATTTGTAAAAGATAGGGCATTGGGACACGACTATGTAATTATTTACATAAACATATATCATATATTGGAATTAATTGTCGGGACAAACCCAGGGCCCAATAGAGCAGGATCTCAGCGAATAGTAGAGTGAGACACTGAGAGTAATAACAAAACACACAGATTTACGTAGAAAATCCTCTAAATGAATTTGGGGTAAAAACCACGGGCAAAGATAGAAGAATCCACTATGAGGAAAAACTTTAGAGTCACAATCTCTCTTTACAAGGAGAAACTCTCTCTATTTTTTCTCTCTTCTATATGTGGAGTTGTTTCTAGGATAGATTTTTTCTGAAGACTTTTGGGCTTATTTATAGTGGCTGGGAAAACACTATTCTTAATTTTATAATAATTCTTTACTGTACACTTTTCTTCTTTCAAAAATTTCGACCACTTTTGGTGCATAATGGTGGCGTCCACTATCTTGATTTTTAAAAGTTGTGGCTGATAATCTCCCACTTAAAGATTTGATTGAGCATCAATCATATCTTCACATCATTCTTTCTATCTTGTCATTTTCATATTGCTCACGTTTTCGACAGACTACAAGAGATCAACACCAAATAAATTTATCAGTATCGACTGCTTTTGTCAAAAAATCTGCTAGGTTGTTTTTGGTGTGAATATTTTGCATATCCATTGTTTCTTCTTCCACTTTCTCACGAACGAAGTGGTACTGAACTCGAATGTGTTTTGTCTTTGAATGAAAAACTGGATTTCTTGCTAAATGCAAAGCACTCTGACTATCACAAAATAGAGAAATCTTATTTTGTTCATGCCCGAGTTCCTTCAACACCATCTTCAACCATATCGCTTCTTTACTAGCTAGTGTAGCTGCTACATATTCTGCTTCTGTTATTAAAGTAGTCATAACTGAATTTGCATCTCTAAAATCTTGTTTTCAAATCCTAAATCCTTCATTTTAAATTCCCTAGCCAACTGTGCATTTAATTCTTTGATACGATCTTTGTTGGGGCCTGCAACCAATATGTCGTCAACATACAACAATAAGATAATAAATTTATTTTTACCAAACCTCTTGAAATATGTACAATGGTCTAAATTAAGTTTGCTATATCCAAGGCTTATGATGAATGAATTAAATCTCTTGTACAATACCTCGACGACTGCTTCAGACCGTACATAGATTTGTTCAATCTGCAAACCATGTTCTTTTTTACTTTTTCTTCAAAATCTTCAGGTAGGAGCATGTAAATTCTTCTTCAAGATCTCTATGAAGAAATATTATTTTCACATCTAGCTGTTCTAGATGTAAGTCAAATATAACGCTCATAGTTAGAACTATTCGAACTGTTGTAAGTCGAACTACAGAAAAAAATATTTTATTAAAGTCAATACATTCTTTCTGAGCATATCATTTTATCACCAATCTAGCACGATATCACTCCACTTGATCATCGTCATTTCGCCTGATTTTACAGACCCATTTATTTCCAATAGTCTTTCTTCCTTGTGATAGTGACACAAGTACCCAAGTCTTATTTTTATGGAGAGCTTTAATTTCTTCCTACATTACTGTCATCCACAAAAATATATTTGTGCTATTTATACCTTCATAAAAAGTTAATGGCTCTCCATCCTCTGTTAGAAGACAGTATGCAACATTACTCTTCGTAATATACTCCGAGTGCCAAGTTGGTGGTCTGCTCTCATGAGTTGACCTTCGAACTTCTGGAGCCTCGGACTCGACTGGCTCTTGTACATCATGCTCCAATGTTAATTCAAAAAAATTTGGATTATTTCCTACCTAAACAGCTACAGTCTTTGAGTCCTTCCTTAAACTGCTTTCTTTCTCTTATCTTCATAGTTAGTTCTCTACAAAGATAACATCTCTACTGACGATAACCTTGCGGGCAGTGGGATCCCACAAGCGATATCCCTTTACTCCATCAGCATACCCTAAGAATATGTATTTTCTAGATTTTAAATCCAGCTTTGTAATTTCTTGAGCATTGTACATTACGTACATTGGACTTCCAAATATATGGAGGTTGGAATAATCAGCTAGCTTACCGGTCCACATCTCCATCGGTGTCTTTAACTGTATTACAGTTGATGAAGATCGATTCACCACATAACAGACGATTTTTATTGTTTCTGTCCAAAAAACTTTATCCAGATTTACAGTTGACAATATTGCTTTTATTCTTTTCAACAGAGTTCTGTTCATATGCTCCTCCACTCTATTTTGTTGAGGAGTATAAGCAATACATAATTGTATTTTGATGCCTTCTTATTTGCAGAATGCAAGAAATTCATCGTCTGTGTATTCTCTTTCATTATCTGACATCAAGCACTTGATCTTCTTTTCAGATTCAAGCTCGACTCGCGCTTTGTAGGCTTTAAAGATTGAGAACACATCCACCTTCTTCTTAATAAGATACACCCAACATTTCCTGGAATAATCATCAATAAAGAACACAAAGTACTTTGCTCCTCCCATAGATGTAATTGGTGCTTCTCATACATCAGAATAAACTAGTTTCAGAATAGCATTGCTTCTAGAACTCGATGTGTTAAACTTCAGCCGATGCTGCTTACTTGTAACACAATGCTCGCAGAATGAAAGAGCTACCGAATTAAGTCCAGAAAGTAGCTTCTTATTAGAGAGAATCTTTAAGCCTCGTTCTGATATATGGCCTAGTTTGCGATGTCACGTCATGATTTGTTCTTCTCTATGGTTGGTTAATACCACACATGAATCAGCTTCCTGTAAGGTTTCTTCCTTAAGTATGTATAGATTTGCAGCTATTTTTTCTCCTTTTATCACAATAAACGTCCCTCTAACAATCTTCATGATTTCGTTTTCTATATGGGTCTTGCACCCGAGCTCATTTAATTATCCTAAAGATAAAAGATTCTTCTTCAAACCCTTCACATGTCGCATATCTTGAATAGTGCATATTGTACCATCAAACATTTTAATTTTGATAGTGTAATACCAGAAATCTCTAAGGTATGATCATTGTCCATGAATACAGATCCTCCTGAGATAGGTTCATATTTGTGAAATTATTCTCTCCAAGAGGTCATGTGCTAGGAGGCTGCTGAATCTAGAAGCCAGACATCAGCAAACCTCTTTCTGGTATGTGTCAATACCAAAAATCTCTAAGGCATGATCATTATCCATGAATACAGATCCTCCTGAAATAGGTTTATATTTTTGGAACCATTCTTTATAAGATGTCATGTGTCAGGATGTTGCTGAATCTAGAAGCTAGACATCAGCAAACCTCTTTCCGTCTTCATCAATAGTGGTTGCTCCACTGTATAAAACTTCACCATCATCTGACGTGCTGACAACCTATTATTGAGATGTTGATGGCTCTGAAGATTTTTTATCACTACTCTTCTTATTGTGTTAATACTCCGATTTTATGTTTCCCTTTTGTCACAGTTGTAGCATTTGATATTTTTCTTACTTCTTAATTTTAATCTACCATGGGTATGACTCCCACTGGAGTCACGCTCCGTTGATCTTCCTCTCGTCACCAATAAGACCTCTGCTTGTTGCTAACTTGTCTGTCTATCTTCCTTATTATTGCATCGGTTTTCTTCTTCCAGAACAACAACTGTAACGTTGTCAAAGACTAGATTGTCCGTGAGGACGTTGTTTGTTAGGTTGATGATGAGCTGATCATACGAGTCAGGTAGACTCTGAAGTAGAAGTTCTGCATATTCATTCACACTGATTGTATGCCCTAACGTTATGAGTTGGAAGAACAGTGTGCTTAGGATGTTGATGTGGTCGGTCATTGATGTAGAGTGTAAAGTCTCCTTTTTAAGAAGATTTTATTATGCAGGGATTTTGCCTCGTATAGCTTTGTTAGAGTATCCCAGATCTTCTTTGTTGTCTTCTTCTCCTTTATGCTTGACAGCACCCCATCTGCTAATACCAGATGGAGATTTACAATAACATTCTCATCCATCTCATTCTACTTCTTATCATCTGTGATATCATTTGGCATTGTACCGATGGCCCCTAGATAATTATCTTTTCTCAAGATAGCATTTATCTTCAACTTCCATAGAGAGAAATTACCCCCGTGAATTTCTCGATCTCGATCTTCGTCGCCATTGCTTCTATCATGAACAGTAACTTCTTACTATTTCATGTAAACAGTAACTGTAGTTATGAACAGTAATCGTATTCGTGAATAATATTATATTTATGAATAGTATCGTATTTATGAATAGTGTCGTACTCGTGAATAGTTTCCATCGCCTTCAAAGGGTAAATGATAATCTCTTATTTTCTGATGTGGATGATCCATCTTTGGTGGCAGCCACAGAGCATACGATAAGTAGATACAAACACCCTACGTCAGGCTCTGATACCACTTGTCGGGATAAACTCGGGACCCAATAGAGCAGGGTCTTAGTGAATAGTAGAGTGAGAGTAATAAAAAACACATATTTACGTGGAAAATACTCCAAATGAATTTGGGGTAAAAACCACGGGCAATGATAGAAGAATTCACTATGAGAAAAAAATTTGGAGTTACAATCTATCTTTAAACAGAGAAATTCTCTCTATTTTTTCTCTCACACTCTTCTATATATGGAGTTGTTTCTGGGATAGATTTTTTCTGAAGAATTTTAGGCCTATTCATAGTGACTGGGAAAACACTATTCTTAATTTTTATAATAATTTTTTATTGTGCACTATTTCTCCTTTCAAAAATTTCGACCACTTTCGGTGCATAATGGTGGGGCCCACTACCTTGATTTTCAAAAGTTGCGGCTGACATTAATAGTTTACATGGGAATAAGGATGACAATTAAATTTCTTATAACATTTTATGTTTCTTTTATTATGTGGATTATAAATTAGAAAATCACTAGTTTTTGAACTAGACATACAAACTACCCTTCAAAATCATAATTCAGAACATGACCTATGTCCAACAACTTTCAAGAAGTGAATGTAAATTGTAGGATATATGCCCAAAAAATGTATGACAACTATTTTAAATTAAAACATGTATTGTATTATTGAGTACTTGCCCGAACAAATGTATGCATATATGCAAGGAGTGTCCAAAGAGTTTGGGTATAGATACGGGTATGGACACATGTCCAGTACGAGTATGGACACGTGTCCAGTACGGGTACAGCTTCAAATTAGCATTACTCGGGTAATAGCCCTTTCATGTCCTTTTCGATATTTTTAAGAGTATCTCTCACAAAAACTCCTTGAGTAGGGGTTAAGGATTTACTTAATTTCATAATTAAAGTGTTAATTTAAAAAGGGTATTTTGGTTCTTTCACAGGTTCATCTAACACCCTTATGGGGTTAGTTGAAATTTTTGAAAAAAAGTTTGAGGTTTTTTTTGAAAAACCTCAAACTTAAGGGGGATCAAGTATCATTCTTATAGCTTAGGTGGGTTGTCCCAAAATCAACCGAGCTTGAAGTGGATTTTGTGACATTTTTAAACTTAAAGGGGTTTAACGTTTATCTCTAAAATCACCAAATTTTAAGGGTTTTTTTATTTATTTACCCTAACCCAAAAAAAATGGAGAATGGTTAAAGGAACTACTTGTTTATCAAAGAAAATTTCAGCTAATATGGGTTTTCAACCTCAATGAAGTGCAAAAGTATTAAACCGCAAAGTGGGTCAATCAACAACAGCGGGGATCTAACTTCTTTCAGATATTCTAGATATTACTCTCAAGGACTGTACAAAATGCTGTTTATCTTTAGGTTAGTTTTAGTAGTCTATTTTTTTATATTTTAATATGTTTTATTTCAGTCTTAGACAAGTTATTCTCTGAGCAACATATTCCTACTCATATAAACTAAGTACATGAGAGAAACAAATAGAAGTAGCAATATTGTGGTGCAGTTACATCTGTTTAGTATGCTATAGTAACGACACAAGTAGAGTTCCAAATCAAAAGATTAATGAGGGATGTAGTTGTTACCTTGCAAATACTATGAACAGCTGGCATTAATAGAGAATCAAAAAGTCAAGGACAGATGAAACTACAATGGAGTATTATTTTAAAAAGAAAGAAAAATTTTGATGATAGATAGAATCATAGAATAGAAAGGATACAATTGAGAAAAAGATAAAACCAATGTGTGACCAGCTGTAGTTTTCCATGGCAATATCAAAACCCATATATATGAATCTGCGGGTAAAGCAACTTATAAAAATCAAGAATGAACAATGGACATAGAAACCTATAACTGCAAAATCATAGATATAATAGTATGTCTTACACAAATGTTTCGGCTAAGGAAGATATCAAGTGGAAAAAAGCAGCAGTAAACCGCTGAGAATCAACAGATAAATTTGAGAATGTGTAGCGCTTCATGACCTAAAAGATATTGGCAAGGTAAAGAATAACTTGAATTGCCCAGGGCACAGTATGAATCAATATACTAAAGAGCAAGAAGCACTTACTATTCCCGTGAACAATATCGAAACTATACCAGACAGACCAAATCCTTCAGCTAGCATATACCTAAAGCATATTTTAAACTGATTAAATGCAAGCATCAGATGACCATCAGATGACCCAATCTAAGAGTTAAATATGGCTTAAATGAAATTTCTTACGAAAAATAGGGGAAGAGGACAAATAGGCAACACTCCAGGTTATGAAGGCTGCAAAGAGAAATCAAATGATAAATATATTCCTTTTTCTAAACCAACAACAGCAAGGAAAAATGACAGAAATAGAGTAAATGAATAATACTTACTTCTCAATATCCAGTCCTGCATACTTAAAAAGGTGCACAATTGTTAAGGGTTTCAAATGCAATATACCACCAAATACATGTACCGCACTTGCAAAACATAGATTTTTTTGTTACAAACGTCACATAAGGACAAGCTTTTTATATTAAATCATATATAAATAGTTATAACGTAGGAATATCATTTTTAATATTTTAAAATAGATATAAATAAGTAGCAAGCCATATGGATCCATAACTAAAATTAATAAAGAATTTTATGTTATCTACATTAAATCATAAACTAATCCCTCAAGTAATCATATATTGTCCAAAACAAGCTGACTTGATTTCTGATGACAAGCATAAAGAACCTATCCTAGCTGGCATTGAAAATCCTAGAGAATACATAATCATGTAAGCAAGCATGAACGTGTATCTGTGTGAACATGTATGCATATATAAATTGCAAAAAGGATATCAATGCTGAAGTGAATCCAACTCCAACCCCTATATAAGAGTATATTTGTCAGAAAATCAGGAAGGAAAAAAGCACCGAGAAAAAATAATGGAAATGAAGAAAACTGAAAGCTTTTAAACTTGAGATGTTCATACAAGATACAACATCAGGAATAAGGTTCCATTGCGCAAATCCATAAAATAAGGATACTACATGAGATTCGAAAAACAGAATAGGTTCCACATTAATTATATGGGTAAGATTTTGCACACCTATGAAAAAGATTAGAGATGCATTAACAAAATCAGAAACATACATAATCTTCAACGTTGACCACCAAACTACACATACATAAGTCTCTAGGGTATTCTTCAAAGATCTCAAAATTTCCTCAATAACATAACCAACAAAGTTTAAGTTGAAGACTAAAGCACATTTTGAAGATGCTCTGCTCCTCAAGCAGGGTAAATAACAAATGAGTTTCAATAAGTTGTATAAAATTTCATCTACAATCCCCTTGAAGGATATCTATTAACCAAGAGAAATGCCACCATGATCTTTCATCTCAAACACAATTGAAATGCCGATGCCTCAATCAGAAATGAAAAATAGGTTCTAAAATCATACTTATCTTAAAGTTGAATAAGTTGACCTACCTGAAGACATTGAGCCAACAAACGTTTCGAGAAATCTTATGACGAGAATAAATAAATTCTGTCCGGAAGCTTGACTTCTTACTGAAGACATTGTTCTGCAGCAAAAGCATCAATAGATATCCAAGAAAACCACACATACAGGGAAAGATCATGCTAATGTCATTGAACTAACCTGTATAAGGAAATCGCCATCTTCAAATTTGACCAAGCAACAAATTATTAATTAACACAAGGATGGAATAACATAATGCAATAACTCATCAGATACTAGGCAGTGGGGAGAAACACTCACTGCATCATTTAAAACAGATTCTCCAAACACCAAAGCATAAAGGTTCATGTCAGTACCTAGTTCCTGCATTAATTGAAAAGCATAATCATAACTTTTGCATAAGCTATGGCACATAGAAACAATAACAAGTTTTCCATCTTAATACGGTATTATAAGGTTGAGATTTTTGCTTCAACCAGTGTTTCTTAGATAGAGAACAGGATTCTGCTGCTTATGGTCCATATTGGTCAGTAGTTGGTAGCAATAACTTAGAACGAAGGTCAAGTGATGATACCCAAATGAGAAAAATATTGTACCAAAATATGATTAAAGATCAGGGTGACATCATTTTACATGGGATAGTAGTAGCTGGTTACATGTGGGAGGGGGTCTTTGTCAGTCAGGTATATCTTTACATCGATGCTTGCTTTAAAACTCCTTTGGGCAAGTAAGGATTATTATTTGAATTTAAAAAGAAGGAAGACAAGGTTTTATTCAACTGGTATGGAACTACAAAAGGAACCATTCTTTTCTATTTTCTTTTTCTTTGGCTTTTTTGTTTCTTGGTTCTAGAACACTAGAACGTTGGCAGATCTTAAAGGTTGGACTCAACTTCTATGAAGTTAATGAATTAAAATTACATCATATTTTTCTGTCTTCTACCTATCTGAAGCAAAACCTACGATGTTCCTTTGCATATACCCATTGTTCCCAACAATCCTGACAAGCCAGTACGGAAGTCATTTAAGATTTATCGACATCGCAAGAAGAATCCTATGCAGTCATGACTCATAAGCTTACCTTCACCATTTATTACTTCTAGTGAGAATCCTGGATCTTCCCATAACTCTTCAGAAAGAAACTTGATCTATTTTGTGTTATTATTACTCATTTATCTCCTACCTATTATGTTTTGCTTCTACTTCATCAATGTGTCTATTTCTAACACATGATGATTTACTGAATTATGGGTGGAAAAATGCTATGGATAAGGAGATGGTAGCTTTGTATTTGAATAAGAATTGAAGATTAACTAATTTGCCTCGAGAAAAGCAAGTTGCCGGTTGTTGTCCGGTCTATATAATGAAATTTATTTCAATGAAATAAGTTGAAACTTTTAAAGCCATATATGGTTCCCAAACAGTATAATCAAACATCTGATTTCAGTTTAAAAGATTCTCTCCTGACTCAACTACATTATGTTAGAATGTATCTTATCAACAGCAGTAGCAAGCATTGATCTCTCCTCCCCTGAATATTAAGAAGGCACTCTTGCCAGGCAATTTTCAAGAAGAGATCTACATGACTCATTCTCCTAGTTATTAGATTAGGTGAGTCATAGAGTCTAACAACATAAAAGGGCTACACATAGCATAAAACAATCTCCACAGACATGGTCTCACAATTTTAATATTTTGTTGCTATAGCTTGCATACAAATGTCTCTGATCATCCTATCTTTGTACAATGCTCTTCTATTGGTACTATTGTTTTTTGTTGTATATGCTGATAATATTGTGTTGACCAATGATAATCATCAGGGCATTCTTACCTTGAAATCACATTTGATTTATCCCTTTGAAGTCACATTTGACTTATCAGTTATATATGAAAGATTGGTGTCTTACGCTTATCATGGGAATAGAGATCGCACAATCATCTAAAAGGTTTTTTCCCTATTTTAACAACAAATTACCAAGTTACTAGTTGAGACCTTTTCGCTCTGGTCTAAGCTTACTAATACCTTTGTGGAGCTAACTATTCACTTTAATCAAGATTTGCATAATACTTTATTGGAGGGCAGCATGTAATGTGTTGCATAATACCTTTTTGTCGTTACTTAGTTGTTAACCTCTCTTAAATAGAGACTAGGAGGCCTTACATAAGTGCGTACAGATATAGATCCAAGTATTCAAATACCCAAAAAGCTAAACAACTAATAACAGCTAATACCCCCCACCCCCAACCACACCCCACCCAAAAAAAAAAAGCTGGAGCATATATCAAACATTCACAGCTTGTTACACAAAGGAATGAAACAATTCAGTCAAAGAGCTTAGGTAAGTCGCTTTGTCCTAAGCAGAAAAACATCTCATATATTTGTTTGCTTCACATGAAGTAGCCATAAAACAGAGATAGATCTCATAAAGTAGCAGTGGAGAAATGTAGCCCTAACTTGAGAGATAACTTGAGCATAAGGTAAAAGCCAATAAAATCAAATAGAGATGACAAACAAATCCTTGCTTTCGTGATCAATATACAGCCAAATTGGTTGATAGCCAGCCATCGAAAGGAGACTTTGGCCATAGGAATCAAGGTTTAGAAGCCTATAGTGAGGCCAAAATGTTGTGTGAAAACACCCAATATGAGAAACCTCATGTGGTTTTTAGCTAGAAAAAAACAAAAAGAGGGAAGAACAAAGTCAAATAGAGATAACCGAAGCACAAAACAAGAGCCAGAATAAAGTCGGACAAAATCACAAGCAATTCCTATTTAGGCAAGGTTTTAAATATCGGTTATTGGAAATATATCGAACAGTGAAAATTCATATCGGATCCCGGTTATCGAGGATATATCAAGGATAAGTAGTAAAAATCGGAGGGTCATGTGGGATGGTAAGCATATATAATATAACTTCCTAAAATGTAATCTAAGAACATTTAAATGAATATCGAGAGAGGGTCTTCGAGAGAGGTTGTCAAAAGAGGCCTCCTGAGTGAGATATTTGCGAGTGATTTGGGGGAGAGAACAATGGAGGCCAAGAGAATTAGAGTTACACAATAAGCAGACGTGAAATAGAATAGGATAGCATGGTTTTTGTTTAGTGGATGTGAGTCAACGATGGGAAAAGGAGGGTTTTTGCCTCTAAACCTGAACCGGTTCACTTAGAATATAAATTGTAGAAAATCGGGTGACTTTTAACCCACAAGAAATCGGCCGCTTTATTGGATTTACACCGATACATCAGGACAAATTGACCAAAAACGATATGCTATAACTTTTCATAAAAAATCATATCGATCATGGCCCAAACCCTATACGTCGGCGATAAATCGATAAAATTAACCTATTTTTAAAACATTTACTTTAGTGACCAATATGCAGCTAGATTAGTGGATAAGCAGCCAGCAGGCAGAGATCCTTGACATAGGAATCAAGGTTAGTGGCCTAAACTAGGGCCAAAATAACGTTTGAAATTGGCCAACAAGAGAAATACTCGAGTTTTAAAACATTGTACTTTAAAACTGGCCACTTTCAAAACTAGTGGATAACTTTTTGCAAAAATCATATCGACTATGGGCCGAACCCTATATGTCGACGATAAATCGATAAATTTGGCCTATGTTTAAAACATTGTACTTTAGTGCTAATATGCAGCTAGATTAGTGTATACATAGGAATCAAGGTTTGTGACCTAAACTAGGGCCAAAATGACATTTGAAACTGGCCAACAAGAGAAATACTCAGGTTTTTAACCAAAAGAAGCGAAAAGAGAAGGAACAAAAAGAAAACCCTTGATTGACTCATTGCTTGCTTACTCGAGTCTTGATCTCCGAGTCCTTTGACAATAAAGATAATAACACTAGAGCACCTTACTAACAAGAAAATAGTGCAGTTCTAGAAGAATCAAATGCAAGCCAGATAGCTTATTGTTCACTTGAACAGTACAGTCAATACCATCCATTGAGTAGAAAATTTAGGCACCAAGAAAGTAGAATTCACCATTTATTTTCTGTACTCACACAACTACACATATATGATACATCACAGTGATTACTAGAACATTGTTACACTAATAGTCACTCGTACTATTTCTTTTATACACTTATTGCATTTTTTTCTTGCCTTGCAGCTCATTGCTCTCGCCTCTTCTCTCGACTCTCGCTATTGAAGAGTGTTTTGTCCATATTTTTTAATAAAACGTTGACCATTTGTTTGGCTAGGATTCTTGTGTAGTAAGCAAAGTCTCCAATAGTGGTTGAGTCGACCAATCATGTGTAACAACAACGAGCCCAAGTTACTCTGATCTCAAAATGTGGATGATTATTCTTCTCATCCTTGCATCTGACACTTTAGAATCTGCATATGAGTAAACATAGCTGAATAGAGAGATTTTACCTGTTAGAAGTACTGACTATATGTCTTCTTCCATTACATGTTCATTAGTTGATTTTCAAGAAACTGAAGTTGTGCATCGTTCTTCTTAGAGAATAGTGTGGCAAACGTATCTCATGCCTCATTCAGAGTTTTGACATCTTGATTATACTCTACAAGATCTTCTATCAGAGTCTTGAGACATGCATAGTTATGTTAACCTTGTTTCTTCCGTTTCGCATTGTGTTAATTACTTCATTAAATGATGAGATTTTGGCACACCCGACCTCCTAGAGGTCTTGTCCTTAGAGATAAAACATCATGCAAGTCTCCCAAAGACTATAATTATGGTCGTTGAGCTTCTTGAGTTAGTAGTAGTGTTTGTTGGATCCTCCATCGTGACTTGGTAATTGTCATGTGGTACCACTTTAGTATATTCATGCAAGCCTGATCCCTGATTAACTAACATAACAGTCCTATACAACACAAACTTTGGTCTTCACAAAGAACACCAAGGGGATTGCCATATGAAAGAGCCGGTCCCCGATCGCCTGCACTGGTACCACTAGCTGAATAGAGAAAGTGATGGACTAAGAAATATTTTATTGTTTAATTCCTTAACAAACAACTACAAGTCTACAACGAGACACTCTTTCTCAAGCTATTCTATAACAAGACTTTACTCTTTCTCAAGCATACACACTCTCTTTCCTTTTATCCCTGTATCTTCCCCTCTTTATTTTTTCTAGCTACTCGGATGCTCTTCATTGAAGATTGACTCCTATTTGTAGTGATTTAAGGTAGATTCATGAACTACCCACCTTTATCATACACATACCCCCTAAGCTTAAGCCACAATAGACTTTACAATTATGCCAATGGTCAATACTTATATGGGTTAGTATACCGACCAATATGAAGCTAGTTGTCAAGTTTGACACCCCTGACAACCTCATAGAGGTATTTTCCTCATAAATAGAACATCATGCAGGTCTCCGATAGTTAAAGTAGTTGTTGCTGAGCTTCTTGAGTGTGACGATAATGTTTGCTAAATCTTCCATTGTGATGTGGTACTGCTCAAGGGGGTTATTGGTTGAAGATTGTTAATTTGCACTCGTATTTTTTCTTAGATTTCAATTTAGGGTGTTATTTATTTTGGACTAATTTGGATTTAAATTTAAGATGTTATTGGTTTAGGACTAGAAATCGGATTTGCATTTAAGGTGTTATTGGTTTAGGATTAGGATTTAGATCTGAATTTGATGTGTTATTGATTGTGTAGGATTATTATTAGGACTAGGATTTGATAATCCGCACTCCATTTCAACTCTATAGTTATTAATGAGAAACTTTTTAAAGAAAGTCAAAGTAAAATTAATGGATTGAGATCTCACTCTCTAGATGTTCTCTATTCTCTTCTCTTTATTTATTTTAATATTTAATATATTTAAAACTAAATAAATTTAATATTAAAATATTCCATATTCCTAAATTATTTTTATATTAACACATTGAATGTATTTAATTATAAAATATTTATAATCAACTTCTTTTTTATTTAATTAATTTAAAATAAAATATATTCAATATTATTTAATCACATAATATTTTAATATTTAATACTAAATTAGATATGTTTATTATTTAACATTTCTTAAATATACAAATATTTTGAATATTCAATATTATATTACATTCATTTCATTTTCATTTAAATGTTAGAAATAAAATATGTTAAGTACATAAATACTAAATATATGTAATATTTAAAATTTTAATGTATTTAATAATAAAAATACTTAATATTGAATCATTCAAATATTTGATATTAAATGTTTGATATAAGAGTTTCTAATATATTTCTTATTTACATATTTAAATATACAAATAAGTTTTATATGCTCGAACACTAGTTTTTTTTTATGCACTTGAACACTAGTTATTTTCATTTATGTGCTTACACTAGTTATCTTATGTTATGTGGCATCATCTGAAATGATTAAATGGATTACAAAATGAATTCAGTTTTGTTGTTGCTATTCATTAATCAAAATGAGGGTGGTTTTCTAAATTAATATTCATTTTTTTGTAAATAATTATTATTAAATATAATAATTTATTTTGAAACTCCTAATTCAATTAATCCATGAATCTACAACTTAGTCTGAGAATCTGACCCCCAGTCAATGAATTCAAAGTCAAAGTTCAAAAATCCGAGCCAAAAGTACAAGAATTGTACTTAAAAAATCATAATCCAATCCAAGAGTTTGGTGCTCTAACCATAAAATCTGAGTCTATGTCTTAATCCAAGAATGTCGAATTCAAGGACAATTATCCGAGTCCAAATCAATAATCCAGAACAAATAATAGACCCTTACTATCCCCATTCAATGTTAGTCCCCAACCAACCTTTTCACAGTCCATTGCCAACAACTTATAGCCTTCAAGAGCAACGCCGAGAGGAACAACTTTTTCACTATGATCTTGAGCTTATGAATGTCTGAGCCTTGCATATCATAGATCAGCCATCATATTCTTTTGGGGTCTATCTACGTAGATAGATTTGACCTTTCCTCCATGACAAGTTCATCTGAAGGCTTCAAGTTGCGATGGACTTTGATATTTGTTAACATAAAAGCTATGTAATTGTCAAAAGCTATTAGTTGAGGAACTAGTGTCTGTAATTATCTCTGGTGTGGGTTGAAGTGTGACATGAACATGGTCTTTCCCATATGTAGATAAGCAATTTCGAATTGTCAACTATCATATATTATCGTCCACATTTGTACTCTTTCATGCTAATGAGCTTCCCCTTGTCACTCATCAAGTATTTAGAACAACAACAATCCAGATTTAATCATTATTATAGCTAATTTCTTCACAATATAATACTGCTACAAGTGCAAGCTCAAATTCCTCAACAATCAAGGTCTGTATCATATCAATGATCTCTTCTTCATATTGAAGCGTTTATAACGATGGCCACAAATCCTTAAGCATCACATTTTTCTTCACCATCTCCAAGATGTTGGATCGACATTACAGCATTCCCTTGTACATGTCTTCTCTTGTAGTAGCTATCTCTAGCAAAATGGTCTTTCTTTCCGAAGTTGTAGCAACTTCCATCAGATCATCCTGCTTGATTACCTTAATACTCCATTTCTAAGAAGAAATCCATGCGTTAAAGTAGAATATAATTTAATTGACTAGTAAATGGAAGTCACTGCTGAGAGGGAGTGTTGAAGTTAGCAACCAACTTCACATTGGTTGGTATATCAGCTATTGTAGGAGTCAATCATTGACGATGTTTGTAAGGCGTATTGTAGCCTAGGCTTAGGGCTATATGTATGATAAACTTGGATCATTCATGAACCTGCCTTACATCACTATAAATAAAAACCCAATCTTCATTCAAGTAGCACCCTAGTGGCTAGGGAAAATAAATTGAGAGAGAGAGAGAGGGAATGTGTGTGTGCTTGAGAAAAAGTTGTGTTGTAGCCTGAATAAGTGAGATAAATGTAGCTTTGAATTAATAGAGTGTTGAAGTCATATTAGTAAATAATAAAATATTTCTTGATGGCCACCACTCTCTCTATTCAATACCATCGGGGAAGTGTTCACGATGAACATTAACATCGGAGCTTTTCAATTCATGTGCAGCAACATCTGAGGTACTGTTTGAAAAAAGGAGGCTCCACGAGAAACGTTAACTAAAAGAAGCTTCAATAGTAAGATAAAAGACTATGCTACGCAACCGTTTGGAGAGTATAGTGATAGCTAAGGAGGCTAACTAGGCGCAAAAAGTTGATAAAGACAAGATGTTGGAGTCTAGAGAGACGGCGATAAAGAGAGAGTCAATTAACATAGATAGACACAGAGCACATCAAAGTGAAGCCATTATATCATAAAACAGGTAGTGATAATTGATGCCGAAACTTAGATCAAAAGTCATCGAGGGAAGTACAGAGGCAATGCTTGCGGCAAAACCTCCTTGGTGGCCCTAAAATCTAAAAAAAGGAGGGAGGTTCTCTGCTTAAGAACTTAGCCCTAATACCATGTAAAAGGTTATGATACCCAAAAGCCTAAGCACTCTTAAATAGAGAATATGAGGCTTTACATATATAGGTATGGATATTAAGACAAGTACCCAAATAGCTAAACGACTAGTAAAATCAAACATTGCTATTGTTGGTTATTTTGATGTAAATTGGATAGATGAATATGCTTGAGTGTCATTACATTTGTCCTCTTGAGCATAACTACTGCATTGTATAATGTTAAGGTGGAATATTGTGAGTAGTTTGTATTGCTTATTAGATAATGTGAATTTGTCACTTCTTTGGAATATGGACATCTCTATCTTAAGCTAATGATGCATTATGATAATAAGTTGCAATCTACATTTCAGGTAATTAAGTGTATTAATGTCGATTGTAATTTCATTCATGATATAGTACAGACCAAGAATACTATCACAATGATTGCGGCGCAACATCTTTAGTAGCCCCAAAATCTTTGAAAAAAAGTAGGGAGTTTTCTGACTAAGAACTTAGCTCTAATACCGTGTAAAAGGCTATGACACCCACAAACCCTGAGTGCACTCTTAAATAGAGATTATAGTATTAACCCAAGTACCCAAATAGTCAAACAGCTAGTGACACATCTAACGTTGCTACTGTTGATTGTTTTGATGTAAATTGGATAGATGAGTCTGCTTGAGTGTCATTACATTTGCCCTCTTGAGCATGGTTACTGCATTGTATAACGTTGAGGTGGAATATTGCGAGTAGTTCGTATTACTTGTTAGATAACGTGAATTTGTCTCTTCTTTGGAATATGGATGTCTCTATCATAAGCTAATGATGCATTGTGATCAGTGTTTTAAATATCGGCCGACATGTCGGACATGTCGGCCGATATGTCGGATCGGGTGGTCTAGCGGTATGAGTCGGGCTAATTCAAGTCGTATATCGTTTTTCAAGAGGAAATCGGAGATATCGGGTATAAATCGGATATGTCGGCCGATTTTTCACCTTTGAAAAATCGGCCGACTTCTATTAAAATCGGTTCAGAGATGTTTTTGATTTATTGGGTTTGGGTTTTCACAAAACCCAAACCCATTTGACCGCTGCTAACCTTTTCAGGGATTTTTAGAAGCCGAAAACGAGAAAGAAATCATCCCTCAGCCGAAAACGAGAAAGAAAAACACCGCTTGAGAAAACTAGGGCATCGTCAGCCGCAATCTTCAGCGCCTCTTCGACGACATCTTCGACCGACCGCCTTCAATCTTCAGCGCCTCTTCGACGACACCCTTTCTCTCTTTCTCCCCCCTTTCTCCCTCTCTCTCTCTGAGTCTGAGCGCCTCTCTTGCGAATCGGTGGATTCGGTACTGGGATTTTTTTTATGTGGGTTTATAGAAAACGAATTGGGTTTAAGTGGCCAAGTGGGTACTGGGACTTTTTTTATGTGTCCTGTGAAGTTTCATGTGGGTTTATAGAAAACGAAATTGAATCTCTTAGTTTTTAGTTATTTTGTCATTTTGTCTAACAACCGAGAATTATTTTGTTTTCTAACAAATTGGGTTTAAGACAGATTGGGTTTAATAACCGAGAATCTCTTAGTTTTCAAAAACAAATTGGGTTTAAGACAGAATTATGAACAGTGTATGATATTTGTCATTTTGTCTAACAACCGAGAATTATTTTGTTAGGATATTTTGAATTAATTAATATGAAAGATTGATGGAGAACTTATTGTAACCTTGTTTAATTAATATGAAAGATTCAATCTCTTAGTTTTTAGTAATCCTTGTTTATCATCCTTGTTTATCATTTAATAATCTCTGATTTCTCATAATAATCCCTGTTTATCATCTTATGATATAAATATTACATGTTTAAACTTTATAGAGTTTCTACAGAGTTTCTGCTTTTCTTCTTTTTTCTTCTTCATGTGATAGTCTGGTAGCAACTCAATGGATAATTTATTTCTGTAATCGGTTAGTGATCCTAAACATCATATATTGTTTGCTTTTTTATATGTCTAGTCTATAAAATTTATAAAGTATGCTTATATTGAATTTAGGAATGCTTAGATTACATTTAGGACATGATATTATGCATATGCGCCCACCCGATATGACAATCCGATATTTAGTCCATGTCCCCCGATATATCCCCGATTTCCGCTATCCGACATGGATTTCAGCCGTCCGACATGAACCCGATATCCGATATTTAAAACCTTGATTGTGATAATAAGTTGCAATCTACATTTCAACTAATCCCATATTTTATGAGACAAGTAAACATTTTATTGTTAGTTGTAATTTCGTTCATGATATGGTATAAACCAAGAAGACTATCACAATGCTTGCGGCAAAACCACCATGGTGGCCCCAAAATCTAAAAAAGGAGGGAGGTTCTCTGATCAAGAACTTGACGCTAATACCATGTAAAAGATTTTAGCACCGACAAATGCTAAGCACTCTTAAATAGAGAATATAAGCCTTTACATAAGTGGGTATGGCTATTAACCCAAGTACCCAAATAGCTAAACAACTAGTAACATCTAACATTTCTACTGTTGATTATTCTAATATAAACTGGATAGATGAATCTGCTTGAGTGTCATTACATTTGTCCTCTTGAGCATGGTTACTGCATTGTATAATGTTGAGGTGGAATATTGTGAGTGGCTTGTATTGCTTGTTAGATAATTGGAACTTGTCTCTTCTTTGGAATATGGATATCTCTATCTTAAGCTAATGATGCATTGTTATAATAAGTTGCAATCTACATTTCAACTGATCTAGAATTTTATGAGACAAGCAAGCATATTAATGGGGATTGTAAATTCACTCATGATATACAGTACAGACCAAGAAGCCTATCAATCCTTTAGTTAGTTTGAAAGATCAGATTGGTGATATCCTTAGTAAAGTATTGCCTAAAAAGGTTCACTTATATATAACAAGTTGGGAGCAGTTAAGCCTTAAGAAGGATATCAGGGCATTTTTGACAACTCCTAAAAATATGTCTGGCAGTAACCCCATCTTGGGGAGAAAAGTGTTTGGGAAAAACTAGATCAAGATTGGCTTAGTTTCCCATTTTCCCTAGGTAAATATATGACCTTTAAACAAGTTCTTTCGTAAACTAAATCCCTCACCTCCCCCGCCCCCCAAAAACAAATTCTTTCGTAGACTAAATCCAGTTTAGCATAAAACTAAGCCAGGATTGACCATGTCCCTTGTGTAAGCGTTTCCAAGCACACCCTTGTAGTAGTTAATAGAGTAGCTTGTTTGGTACCACATTGAAAGATCATGTAATGGTATCATTTTTGCTTCCCACCAAAAAAAATGACTCTTTGTCTCAAGTCAATTTTCCAACATAACAACCAGAACACAGCAGTGTAAATGTAGATATAACAATGATATAAAAGCAAGATTGCAAACCTGGAATATGGCTAACACAGTTACAGGATCAGTTGCCGATATAAGAGCACCAAACATAAGACATTCAACCAATGGTAATTTATACACCAGGAACACTAATCCACCAAGGTAACTGTAAATGAATAAAGTCAACCAGCAATTCAAGAGAAGATTCAAAGGAAGAAACCTTTGGATGTTAAGATTAAGAGGTTGCTTACACCAACATGCCTGTAACTATTGACGCAATGAAGGTCCCGAAAATTGCGAATGTGACAATTGCTCCAAAATTTGAAAAGAAAGGTTTCTGTCCAAAACGTTAAATGACTGCGTTAGATATAAATTTAATGCAGATCCAGCATCAGGAGGAATTTATACTTCTGTAAACTTACCGGAGATAAGCTGAATCCTGACTGAGTATGGTAATAGTCAAGGTCAAAGCACTACAATAACCAACCAAAGTTGGAAATAACAAAAACAACAAACTAAATAACACAATGCTTTGGACATGCCAAAGGATATAATATAATTGGTGGCAACAAGAAGAGGAAGAAGAATTCTTCATGAAAATTAAACCACGTCCTGGAAAGAAAGCAAAACTCATTAAATAAAGGGCAAGCGTCAAACTGATGAAATCAGATATGTATTCAGGCATATGCAAAGGCAAACCTTGTGTTTGTTTCTGTATTTGATATGTTGGCAAGTCCCCCAACAATCAAACCTGCCATAAGATAATAAATAAAATTATCGGTTTAGTAAGTCAAAGTGTCAAACAACTGTTTGTGCAACTTCCAGATAAGAACACTGCCTCCCCAATGGAATCATAAAACAAATCTGAGGCTGTGATATTGTGCATACTACAGTAAACCTTTCAAAGAAAGAAACTTGAGCTCATAAAGATTGTCTGCAAGTAAATTGTTGCACTAGCTGTTGTTTCCATAACAAGGTATGCGCTGATGCATGAACATAATAATCAAGGTGTCATAAAACAAGGACAATAAAAGAGACTTGTTTTTTCGTGAGAAACCAATTCAACCTTTATTCTTTGCAAACGGCGAGCAGAATCAGTCTTTCGTCTGTTACATAATCTCAATGATGGTTGTTGTGGTACTATAAGTGGCACCCATTGAAACATGACTTTTGATAACCTGACCCATTGATAAGAGAGCACAACAGAAGCAGAACCTTGGGCAATCCATAAAGGCCTTGCTTTAAAAAAAAACTGCACATTGATGAGTAATCGAACAGCGTACCATCGCCGTTCAAGAGTTAACTGGGAAAGTCTCCGGGGACACAAAACAAACTACTTTTCAAGCAGCTCTTTTGTTGCCTCCAACCGAAATGACAAAAACATATTATAAAAGTTCAGTCTAGTTTCCACCTCCATTTCTTCTGCTGCTGCTTCCATGCTTAAACCGGAAAACCTCCAACATAATTCATCACCAACTCACTTTCAGAAATAAATAGGAACGGTAACTTGACTTCTGCTCTTAAGAATATAAGATTTTTCATCCTAACAATCATTAAACCCACTGGGAAAATATATATAGTTCCTAGAGATGCACTGCTCCAATGAACAACCTCTAGGTGACCACTTAGACAGTAGTTGGTGCAACTTCCAGTGTGATATTATGAATGGTTTATTAAGATTTAGCAAATGAGTGATCGTTAGAGTGCTAGAGTACTAATCTGAATAGAGCTAGAAATATGAGTGGTAAGTTAGCTCTTCTTTCTTCTAAACAAACTTTCTTTTGAGCACATACTTCTATTAGTATAACATCAATGCTCCTGTTACCCAACATAACTACCTTCAGACAGGTTTGCAGTTCCTCCGCTCAGTGCTACAAGAATCCCTTATCTCAAATCACTTTTTCTGCGTTCAGCTAAATTAAAGGTCATGCCATCTTTTACCCTAACGGCTTCAATTTCTTACTTAACAACCAATTCATCTCCTTTCAGTTAATCAGCAAGTTTTCATCTTCCTCCATTAACTATATTTTCTGGCCAAATCAGTTGATTCCACAATGTGCATGATAGAAAATGCGAATTCCGCTCAGCTGAGAAATACTACGTCTAGTTTATGTGTGTGGTTCCTTAAAAAAATTTAAGATGGAATAACATTCACAATTTCAACACTTCTTAAATTCCATAAACTTAGGACAATATTTCAAGGTGATTATCAAGGGTGGATTCACATATATTTGAGGTAGGACAGGTGCCCTACCTCAAATATGAAGCCTCCACTACTTATCTAACTAAGCTCGTTCCTAGTATACTAACAACAAAAGATAGGTGCCTGACCTCACTTGCATATCCTTCTTTTGACTTGGCAGCAAAAGAATTACGTCTCCATTACCTTATCGAAATGTAATTAAGTATTATAATGATATTGGTGATTTTGAATATTATTGTTACTTTATTCCACACTTCGTGATTGTCAATTTGTCATCATTTGTTCTTCAATAGCACATAAAAATTTCCTTCAAAATTGTAACTCAAAAACTTTAATGTGCCAAATTTACAATGTATTTACATTTTTCATTTAACACATATATTTTTGTTAAATTGTGAATATGCTTAGTTTTATGGTACTTAACTATGCTTTATGCTTTTATTATTATTATTTCCCTTGCTTTTAAGCATTGGAATCGGTCGAAACAATATCCAAAGAATATTGTTCATGCTATAGTAATGCCACAGTAATACTGTAGCACAAACATTAAATCAATTCTGGTCCTCTGCACTCGAAGTTACTGTTTGCAGCATAAATAGTAAATCAAATCTGCCCCTCTATACTTGAAGTTACTATTTATGCTACAGTAATTTACTATATCATAAACAGTAAAGTAAATCAAATGTATTAAAACTTGGATCTTTCTTTAAGTATAGAGGAGTAGATATGATTTCTAATTTTAAGCATACAATAATTAAATCAAATGTATTAAAACATAGAGGAAGGCAAGTTCGAAATACAGTATTTAAAAAAATAGGGGGTCGTGCTTTGCACGGGGTGTACACTGGTCTGCTTGTATGTCTGAGCTAGAAGAAAATCCTGACTCCGACCGTGGTCATCATTTTAAGACAAATTGTGCTGGTTACCAAAGTGCAACGCAATAAACTCTGAGTCATTACAAAATGAATACAATAATTAAATCAAATGTATTAAAACTTAGAGGAAGGCAAGTTCGAAATACAGTATTTAAAAAAATAGGAGTCGTGCTTTGCACGGGGTGTTCTGCTTGTATGTCTGAGCTAGAAGAAAATCCTGGCTCCGACTGTGGTCATTATTTTAAGACAAATTGTGCTGGTTACCAGAGTGCAACGCATTAAACTCTGAGTCATTACAAAATGAATACAATAATTAAATCAAATGTATTAAAACTTAGAGGAAGGCAAGTTCGAAATACAGTATTTAAAAAAATAGGGGGTCGTGCTTTGCACGGGGTGTACACTGGTCTGCTTGCATGCCTGAGCTAGAAGAAAATCCTGGCTCCGACCGTGGTCATTATTTTAAGACAAATTGTGCTGGTTACCGGAGTGCAACGCATTAAACTGTGAGTCATTACAAAATGAATACAATAATTAAATCAAATGTATTAAAACTTAGAGGAAGGCAAGTTCGAAATATAGTATTTAAAAAAATAGGGGGTCGTGTTTTGCACGGGGTGTACACTGGTCTGCTTGCATGCCTGAGCTAGAAGAAAATCCTGGCTCCGACCGTGGTCATTATTTTAAGACAAATTGTGCTGGTTACCAGAGTGCAACGCATTAAACTCTGAGTCATTACAAAATGAATTTTAACTCCCTTTTTTCTTACAAAAGTTTACTGCCATAAAAAAATAGAAATATGTTTCCTAAAAAATTGAAGTAGCTACATTTTCTGACGTGTAAGAGTTTGCTCTGCGTTTCTGCTAGCTGATAAAACAATGCCGTCAAAATTCTGAGTGTCATCAAAACTTCTAACTCACGCTATTACTCAGACACAGGAACACTTGAAAGAGGAAGGTAAGCTCACCGATGAGGAGAGAAGCGCTAGCCTCCGGCAAATAATAAACCTTGTGGCGGCGAAGCACGTGACCGAGCACGAAGGCGAGAACCAGCATCGATATCTGCAGCAGGATCCCCACCCCCGCCGCCTGCTGCTCCTCCCCCGGCGCTCTCTCTCTCTCTCTCTCTCTCTCTCTCTCTCTCTCTCTCTCTCTCTCTCTCTCTAGAACCCTCTCTCCTCCCTCTCCTCTCTCTCTCTCTCTCTCTCTCTCTCTCTCTCTCTCTGTGTTTTCTTTTGTTTTGATCGTTTTTCCTCGGACTCGTCGATTTGTTGGGTCAGAGAGGAATCTTGCAAGATTACTCCAACGAACTCGATGTTATTCAACGTTCTCGGCTTGGGGTTTTACGCCTTACGGGTCGGGTTGAGTCTGCTGCGGGGATCCAATGTGCGTTGTGGTCTGTTCATTGGCTCTGAGTTAGACTACAGAGTTGTACTCACATGGACATGGGGGTTGAATATTTGAAAGGTTTGACTATCGTGAAGAGAGGCGTATTTTCCATGGTACTTTTTTTAATTTTTGAGTGAAGATACAGGATTACAGATAGTTGACCAAGATCTTGCATTTTTTTTCTCCTGAGCTTTTAATCTTAATTTTTATTATTTAAGATGGTCCGGTCGAATTGATAAGTTGCATATGAGTAGTAGACTGAGATCTCAGGTTCAACTCTCCTTGGAAGCACTCACAAGAAATTGTTTGTAAATTAAATTTATATTACTAAAGTTATCTAAACATGATAGAAATTCAAATACTTGATCTAAACATGTTTAGAAACTGAAAAATATAATCTACATCAAACGGAAGCGTAATTAATTAAACTAACCTCCAGCCATCGTTGTCTTACTCAAGGATATGGATGTTGATTTCGAAGATCTTCTAAACCTTATCTCTTCACCAAACGATGGTGTATTTTTCTTTAATAATGAAAAATTGAAGAGCAGGAATAGGGACCCGAAATATATATACTCCTTTTCTACTCTCTCCATCAAAGAGCAATAAATGGAATTAGTGGGCAAAGTGGTTGGTTAAGTCATAACCAACTCTATTGATGATGGGAAGTTATTGGACCACTTTGTGGCAACCGAAACCAATATTCTCCCACTTGGTCCAAACATTCCATTATCCACCTTAATGAAAAAACAAAATACATGAATCATGGCGATAGGTTCTCTAATGTTAAGTAGTATCTTCCACGTATCACAATGTATCGTGTCTCTCAATCCTAAATGACTTAATGAATAAACCATATGTTTATTCGAGGTCCAAACTTTAATGATATTTCTCAATAAAATAAACAAATATATATGTGTGCACAAAAACAAATGAGAAATATCAACTGAATAAGAGTTTCAACAAAATATCAAATGTACGTACAATGAATATTTACATCATGGAACCAAGTCCCATTCTTACTACATGATCCTTGAAATTCTTTGGTGGCATGCCTTTAGTCAAAGGATCAGCAATCATCAACTCAGTGTTAAGATGCTCAATGACCACTTTCTTTTCCTTAACACGTTCTCTAATGGCCAAGTATTTGATGTCGATATGTTTACTATGACTACCACTCTTGTTATTCTTAATTAGCCATAAAAACAGCAGCTGAGTTGTCACAATACAATCTTATTGGCCTAGAAATTGAATCCACAATTCTAAGCCCCGACACGAAACTCTTCAACCATACACCATGTGACGTAGCCTCAAAACATGATACGAACTCGGCCTCCATAGTGGAAGTAGCAGTCAAAGTCTGCTTTGCACTCCTCCAAAACACGGTTCCACCGGCAAGCATGAAAATGTATGCTGATGTTGATTTACGTGAATCAACACAGCCAGCAAAATCTGCATCAGAGTAACCAACCAACTCCAAATCGTCGGTCCGTCTATACATGAGCATGTAATCCTTTGTCCCTTGAAGGTATCTCATCACCTTCTTTGCAGCTCTCTAGTGGTCAATACCTGGGTTACTATGATATCTTCCTAGCATTCCAACAGCAAATGCTATATCACGTCTTATACAGACCTGAGTATACATTAGGCTTCCAACGGCTGAAGCATATGAAATGTTTTTCATCTGTTCCTGCTCGAGCTCATTTTTAGGGCATTGATTTAGGCTGAATCTGTCACCCTTCACAATAGGTGCTACACTCGGTGAACAATCCTTCATCCGAAATCTCTCTAAAATCTTTTTGATATAGGCCTCTTGAGACAAACCCAAAATCCCTCGAGACCTTTCCCTATGGATCTTAATGCCAATGACATAAGATGTCTCACCCATATCTTTTATATCAAAGTTCTTCGAGAGGAACTGTTTCACCTCATATAGCAAACTTTTATCATTTGCCGCAAGCAAAATATCATCCACATATAGCACAAGAAAGCAAAACTTGCTCCTACTGACCTTCTGGTATATACATTGATCCATGACGTTCTCTTCAAAACAAAATGAAGTGATAACGTCATGGAATTTCAAATACCATTGGCGTGAAGCTTGTTTTAATTCATATATGGATTTATTAAGCTTACAGACCAAGTGCTCACCATTACTAGAGGAGAAACCTTTAGGTTGCTTCATATAAACTTCTTCCTCTAGGTCACCATTAAGAAATGCAGTTTTCACATCCATTTGATGCAAATCCAAATCAAAATAGGCAACCAATGCCATAATGACTCGAAGAGAATCTTTCTTAGATACAGGAGAAAATGTCTCCGTATAGTCGATTCCCTCTCTTTGAGTGAATCCTTTGGCAACGAGTCTGGCCTTATATCTCTCAATGTTGCCTTGTGAGTCTTTCTTTGTTTTGAAAACCCATTTACATTCAATGGCTTTTACACCATCAGGCAACTTGACGAGATCCCATACTCGGTTTGATGCCATAGAATCCATCTCATCTTTCATGGCATTGTACCATAAGTTTGAAATCTCAGAACTCATGACTTGTGAAAACATCTCAGGATCATTTTTGGCTCCAACATTGTAGTCAGACTCTTGTAGATACACGACATAGTCACTAGGAATCGCCGATTTCCTTACTCTAGTAGATCTTTTTAGTGCCGCATCAACATTTTCCTGAGGATCAGGATCATGTTGTTCAGCTAGTTGTTCAACAGCTTCAGGTATTTTTTTGAACTTCAACATCTACTAAATCAGGATCAACAGCTTGTTGTATTTCGTGAACTGGATCTTCAACACGCATTTGTACTATAGGCGCGTTGTTAACAACAACGATCAATCCGTTGCTTGAAGTGGCACAATGAGCATCTAAATGATCTTTCTCAAGACCAATGCCCTGAAATCGATCGCTCCCACTAATCAAGTCATTCTCAAGAAATTTAGTATTTCTTGATTCCACAAACCTAGTGCTATGAGATGGACAATAAAATATGTATTCCTTAGACCTTTCGGCATATCCAACGAAATACCCACTTATGGTCCTTGGGTCCAACTTCTTTTCTTGTGAATTGTAGACTCTTACTTCGGACGGACATCCCCAAACGCGTACATGTCAAAAAAATTGGTTTCCAACCTTTGAATAACTCAAAAGGAGTCTTTGGGACAGCCTTGGTCGGAACTCGGTTTAATATGTACACAGCCATCTTGAGAGCTTCAGTCCACAAGGATTTAGGAAGTTTGGAGCTAGCAAGCATGCTACGCACCATGTCCAATAATGTTCGGTTTCTTTTTTCTACTACTCCATTTTGGTCCGGAGAGCCAGGCAAAGTATATTGGGCAACAATCCCATTTTCACGAAGAAACCTCGCAAATGGACCATTTGCATGGCCACTCTCAGTGTATCTACCATAGTATTCTCCATCTCGATCGGATCTCACGATCTTAATTTGTCCACATTGTTTCTCCACTTCTGCTTTAAACACCTTAAAAGCATCTAGTGCTTCATTCTTACTGTTAAGCAAGTAGAGATACATGTATCACGAGTAATCATCTATGAAAGAGATGAAGTACTTATCACGGTATGCATCCATGTCTGGACAACAAATGTCTGTGTGTATGATTTCCAATAATTCAGAACTTCTTTTAGCACCTTTCTTGGACTTGTTAGTCTGCTTACCCTTAATGCAGCTTATACAAGTCTCAAAGTCAGTAAAATCCAAAGTACCAAGTACCCCATCATTCACTAACCTTTTAATTCTATTAAGGGATATATGTCTCAATCTCCGATGCCACAGTATAGAAGACTCTTCATTCACAACACATCGTTTAGTACCAATAATTTCATGAACGTGCATAGAAGTATGATTTTCATCATTTTGTAAATTAAGGAGAAAAAGACCATCAGACAAAGTACCACATCCAATAACATCATATTTATAAGACAAATTAAATCCAAAAAATCTGAAAAGTTAAAGGAATAACCATCTGATACAAGTCTGGAAACTGAAATTAAATTCCTAGAAAAACTAGGAATACAAAACGTCTTTTCTAAACTTAAACTAAAACCACTACTTAAAACCAGTCTGCACGTGCCAATGACCTCCACATGTTAGGGCATCTTATTTCCTGAATAGACACTGTGCTCACTTCCCATCGGCTTCCGCAGGTCTCGTAAATCCTGTAATGAATTGGTGACATGGATTGTAGAACCAGAATCAATCCACCATGTGTTATGATTAACATCAATCATATTGGATTCATAACAAACAAAAGAAAGTTGAGTACCTTTCTTATCAAGCCACTTCATGAACTTGGAGCATTGTTTCTTAACGTGCCCCTTCTTTTTGCAAAAGAAGCACACAATCTCTTTCTTAATGTCCTTTTGAGGAGGGATTTTCCCCTTCCCCTTGTCCTTGGCTTGATCTTTCTTCTTGTACTTCCCAGAGGTAGTAAAGTTCACAATTTCCTTTTCCTTTTCCTCCATAAGAAGCCTACCCTCTTCCTGAACACACATGGTCAACAATTCATTGATCGACCATTTGTCCTTATGTGTGTTGTAGGATATCTTAAATGTGCCATATTGCTGAGGTAAGGTGCAAAGGATGTAGTGAACCAGGAAGGCTTCAGACATCTCAACCTCCAAATTGCTGAGGTAAGGTGCAAAGGATGTAGTGAACCAGGAAGGCTTCAGACATCTCAACCTCCAATACTTTCAACTGAGCCGCAAATGTAGTGAACCAGGAAGGCTTCAGACATCTCAACCTCCAATACTTTCAACTGAGCCGCAATATCCCTCACACTAGTGAGCCTCAAGGATGAAAATTGTATGATTAGGGTGCTCGCCATTGCTTTGTCTGAAGTGGCGAACTGCTCATCGATAGCCTTTAGTAAATCTTGGACATTGTCGACCTGCTCGACTGAACCCCTTATACCAGCAGAAATTTTAGTCTTTATGAACATCACACAGAGACGATTGGATCCTTCCCATTTTTCATAAAGCTGAATTTCATCTGAAATGCTGAATTCAGTAACTGTAGGGGGTTCAATCTTCCTTATGGCATAGTCTATGTCCATCCATCCCAAATGAAGGAGATCTCTCTCGAGCTCACGGTCAACCGTGGCGGTCGACCGTGGCGGTCGACCGTGAAAGTCTTTGCTGCCCACTGACGAATGAACTCAGGCGCGGTCGACCGCAAACTGATACATTCAAAAAACTGTTTTTGACTCACTTAAAAAATCTGTAAAATGTTCATTTGACTTCCAAAAATTGTGAAACTTTGTAAAATATTTTTAACACTAAAAACAAATTGTTTGGAAAAGGAATTTTGCTAATAGGTCCTCATACTTGTGAATAATAGTATTTTTGTGAAAACGCTCAAAACTATAAGTATGAAAACGTGTGTGTGATATCCCAAATGCTTCAATTTAAATCTAAACTATTTGCCTACATTTTAGTACTAGAGAGAAAATAAAAAAACTAGCTAATATCCTCACGTAGAATACAATTCTTTGAGTCTTGATATAGCTTGAGTTGGATGAAGTTTTTTATTGCATTTAGTGTTCTTGAATGAACGTTGCTTCATCACTATGTCTCCTCCTCCTTTGGATATCATCGTTGTAGCACATATTCTATCCAATCCTCCATAAGTGGCACTAACATGCTTGATATATATATTAACTATATTTTTACTTAACAAGCAATTAGTATCGATAATGGTGATTGTAAAACATCATCAAAAAATAATGGCTAACAATCTCCCCCTTTTTGATGATGACAACCAACCATTATATAAGAGCAAAATAAATATAGCTTATAGATAGTAGCTCCTCCTATCTATGAGCTCCTCCTTACTATGTGCACAGATGAGGAGATTTTTCTCCCCCTTTGTCACCATCAAAATGGGGTAAAAAAATAAATAAAAAATGCATGTGAAAATGCAACTAAACAAGTAAGTAAATAGAACTTTCACATAGTGCATAAGCCCAAATCATTTCTTATGCGACAAAAATCATCTTCACCAAGAGGCTTGGTAAATATATTCGCTAATTGAGATTTTGTGTCAACAAACACAAGGGATACATCTTATCTCTCTATATGATCGCGTAAGAAATGATGGCGCACATCAATATGCTTAGTTCTAGAATGCAAAACCGAATTTTTTAAAATATTGATAGCACTAGTGTTATCACAAAAGATTTTTATATTTTGAAAAATCAAATCATAATCAACTAAGCTTTGTTTCATCCACAAAACTTGGGTACAACATAAGCCGACGGTAATGTATTCCGCTTCCGTAGTGGACAATACAACACAATTTTGTTTCTTGGAAGCACAAGAAACAAGAGAATTTCCTAAGAATTGGCACGTTCCACTCGTACTCTTGTGGTCTACTTTACATTCGGCAAAGTCGGCATCACAAAAACCATATAAATCAAAAGAGATACTTTTTGGATAAAATAAACCAAGAGCAATAGTTCCATGCACATATTTAATAATTCTCTTAACGGCAATCAAATGAGATGCTTTAGGAGAAGCTTGAAAACGTGCACATGCACACATACTAAACATGATATCGGGTCTACTAGCGGTGAGATAAAGAAGACTACCTATCATACCTCGGTATAGTTTTTGGTCCACATCCTCACCACTATCATCCGCATCAAGCTTGACACTTGTACTCATGGGAGTAGGCGCATGCTTAAAATTCTCCAAATTGAATTTCTTCACCAATTCTCTAGCATACTTGCTTTGAGAAATGAATATCACATCCTTAGTTTGCTTGACTTGGAGCCCGAGAAAGAAAGTAAGCTCTCCCATCATACTCATCTCAAAGTGATCCTGCATTACTTTAGAAAATTCCTTGCACAAGGATTCATTAGTAGCACCGAAAATGATGTCATCCACATATATTTGAACTAAAATGAAATCATTTTTCCTTTTTCGCACAAAAAGAGTGTTATCAATAGATCCTTTTGAAAAACCATTTTCAATAAGAAAACTAGAGAGGCGAGCATACCAAGCCCTAGGAGCTTGTTTCAACCCATATAAAGCTTTTTGTACCCGGTAAACATGATTAGGAAAAGCATGATCTATAAAACCGGGGGGTTGCTCAACATACACTTCCTCTTCTATAAAACCATTTAAGAAAGCACTTTTGACATCCATTTGAAATAGTTTGAAATTTTTAAAACTAGCAAATGCCAAAAACATCCTAATAGATTCCAACCTTGCAACCGGTGCAAAGGTTTCATCATAGTCTATGCCCTCCTCTTGATTGTATCCTTGGGCAACCAAACGAGCTTTATTTCTAGTTACAATGCCATGTTCATCAAGTTTGTTTCTAAAAACCCATTTTGTACCAATAACACTAGCATTGTTAGGTCTAGGAACTAACTTCCAAACTTCATTTCTTTGAAAATTGTTTAATTCTTCATGCATAGCCAAAACCCAAAACTCATCATTTAAAGCATCATTAACCTTTTTAGGTTCTAGTTGAGATAGAAATGCAACATTACCACATTCACTCAAGGCTTTTGAGCGAGTTATAACTCCTTTTGAAGGGCTCCCAATGATTTGTTCCTTTGGATGGTTTGATGTGAATTTCCAAGCTTTAGGTGGTTCAACTTGATCTTGAGCGTTTGTGCTATCCACATCCTTTTGAACTTCTATAGAGGGAGTGTCATTGATTTGCAACAAGTCCAATCCTCCCTCAATATCATCATCATCATCTTTCCTAGGCAACACAACTTGAGAGCCAACATTAGTCTCATCAAAAGTAACGTTTATAGACTCTTCAACAACGAGGCTTCGTTTATTGAAGACCCTATAAGCCTTACTTCGAGGTGCATAACCCAAGAAAATACCAACATCAATTTTGGAATCAAATTTATCATGGTGATCTTTTGTATTTAAAATAAAGCATTTGCAACCAAAGACACGAAAATAACCAATGAAAGGAGTTTTTCCATAATAAAGTTCATAAGGAGTTTTCTTAAAATACTTTATTTTGTAGAAAATATGTGAAACGGCATCGGCGAATCGTAGATCAAAGCTATACGATCACTTTTTAGGAGCTACTTCTTATGCTCAGATCGAGCATAAGTATTTGAGCGAAAACCCGGTATGATCATATTATTAAAACTGATTTCATGTGATTAGTTTCCTACATTTAATTTGGAATTTAATATATCACAGGACGCTTTGACTATGCCCCCGACTCTTCTGGCTAAAAGAGCTTATACACCACCCCAGGGCTATGAAAATGTAGAGGGAAATGACAAAAAGGTGGAGAAAATTAATGAATTGAACGTAAGTATAAGATTAATTTTAGATTTGTATATACTTAATGATTTTTCATCAAAGTTTCTAATTTTTATGATATATGATATGCAGGCGGCGCTGGAAGCTTCTCAAAACGATGTCTTCACCCGTGTCACGCAGTCTCGAAGTACAGAGGACACTCCTGTAGAGCCTAACCGCATGACCAGAGACGAGTGGATGGAAGTTGTCGACGGAGCTTACGGTTTACACTCAAGAAAGAAAGGAAGAGTGCCTCTGTCAAGTACTAGAGTTAAGACACTCACCACCACCAATAAGCCTAGCAGCCAATCTGTGACATCGACGCGACACGGTGACACGTCATATGTCGTGGGTAAGATTGGAAAATACTTGATGAAGAATGTTGAAATTCCATTGGCTTTAAGTTTTCTTCCCACTATTAAGCACGAGTTAAGTGGTGCACAAACGACTTGGGATGTCGTTCAGCGACTCATCAATTCTCAACTCTTAAAGGACTTGCTTCCGCAGCCTATGTACATGGATATCATGGAGATGGACATTTGATGAGCATGCAGCTGCAAGTGGTAGAGAGGTATATATATTATATTATATATGTATTTATTATGAATATTTTAGAATATATTTCCATATTGATTTATATCTTTTTAGGCTAGAGGAGGTGCTGTAGGAAGCAGCAGTACGGTACGATATTTTAATACAATCGTCACCGATGATAGGGATCACGATAATAGAAACCAAGACGACTAAGACGAATGAGTAGTGAGTTAGACTTTTTTGTTACTTTTGTGGACTTTTAGATTGTATGGAACATATTATGACCTCCGGTATATATATATATATATATATGAATCGATGAATGATGAATGTGATTATTATTGGATGTGAATATTGTTAGATCTGAATCGATGAATATGAATATTGTTGAATATATTGTGAATATTGATAGCAACAGGTATATATTCCCGATTGGGGGCTCAAAAGCATATATATATATATATATATATGAATCGATGAATGATGAATGTGATTATTATTGGATGTGAATATTGTTAGATCTGAATCGATGAATATGAATATTGTTGAATATATTGTGAATATTGATAGCAACAGGTATATATTCCCGATTGGGGGCTCAAAAGCAGCAATTTTTTTCGAATTACATTCATTAGAGACGGAACGGTTTGTCGCTAATAAATATTGGCAACAGGGAATTTCGTTGCCAATGTACATACATTGGTGACGGCGACATTCGTCACCAATGCTTATTGGTGACGGGAAGCCCTCCATCGCCAATAAGCTTTGGCAACGGATAGATTATCATCGGCAAAGCTTATTAGCGATGGGAAACCCCCCGTCGCCAATAAGCTCTGGCGACGGATAGATTGACGTCGCCAAAATGCATTGGCGACAGCATAGGACCCATCACCAATGCTTTCCATCACCAATGCCTCTCCGTCGCCAATAAACATTAGCGACGGATGCCCCCGTCTCCAATGTACATTAGCGAGGGGATTATTAGCGATGGACTATTAGGCATCACGAATGTCCATTCGTGATGGATTTGACTGCATTGGCGACGAATTTTCCCGTTGCCAATGCTTTATTTTCTACTAGTGTTAGTGATAGATGGATCTAGTTAGTGATAATGTGCGTCACTTTGGAATTATTTTTAGTGTTGATAAATGGTGTCCCTGAAGGTCAGATCACTCCTTCTAGAGGACTCCGATGAGGAGACCATGTATCTTCATACTTATTCTTATTGTACACAGAGGAATTCCCAGCAATCATTAGGCAGATAGCTGAAAGTGGTGCAATTCATGGTATTTGGATTATTAGATAGGTCCGATGATCTCCATTTTTTTTTTGAATGATAGTCCTCTATTTGCTAGAGCCTCTCTTGCATTGGGTTAAAAAATTAATGTTGATAAATCAGTGCCTCACTTCAACAAGAATGTATTAGAAAAACCCAAAAGGAGTATTCGAGTGAAGCTTGAAGTACATGAGTTGGTTCAGTTTGATAAATATCTTAGTTTTCTCTTGATGCCAGATCAGTCAACAAAGGAAATATTAACATCTATTCTTGAAATGATGCGATCAAAGTTGTCGTGGTGGAAAGAGAAATATTTGTTGAAGGCAGGTAAAGAGATTTTAATCAAGAGTATAGCACAAGCCATTCCTACATATACTATGAGTGTTTTTCTCCTTCAGAATTCTTTTTGTTGTGATAAAGAGATCCAAGGATTTTTGTGGGGTTTGAAAAATAATGAGAGGGAATTACATTGGTTATCTTGGGACTCTCTTTGTTCGGCTAAAGATCATGGTGATATGGGTTTCATGATTTGAGAGCTTTCAATCGAGCTTTATTAGCTAAGGAGTGATACGAGTTGTCGTGCGAGCACCCTTTGGTCGCGAAATTACCAAAAGGTGGGTTGAGAAAAGGACGACCAAAACACAAGAACAATTCAGTTTGGCGAAGGAAAATACCTTCTCTAGATTATGAAGAACAAAAGATTACAATCTCTCCCTCACAATCTCACTCTAGAATTGAAGAACAAGCTCTCCAAATCTCAATCTAGAATCTAATTTCTCTTGATTAAACTCTCTGACCTAAAAGATGTTTAGAAACCCTAAAACAATCCCTTATATAGGTGTACAAACGTGGATGGCAATTTGGTAAATAACCAGACCCAAAACCAACAGGAAAACGCGTGAACAGAATCCCAAACGAATCAGGAAACCATCGATGAGTCGACTCATGACTGAGATGAGTCGACTCGACAGAAACTGGAGAAATCTTAATAACCAGCGATGAGTCGACTCATGACAGTCATGAGTCGACTCAACCTGATGAGTCGACTCATAACAGTCATGAGTCGACTCACAGGCTGAAAACTGGGTACTTCGATTCTTCTGCTCGTCGTCTTGTTCCACGCTTCCTCCTGTGTCCCCTTATACTGTTTGACACCCCCTATTCTCATGCTAGTATGAGAATCATCTATCTTCAAGCTCCCATGAGGATCGCTAAGTTCCGAAGAGAAGATACACCCGTATCATGTGTCCCCTCTTTAAGAACTTGAAGTCCCGTTCAAGTTAGAACTTCAGCTGAGGAAACTCTTGAGCTCCTCCATCTTTTCTGTACCATCTAGCCTTGCTAGGAATCCGGTCTCGACGTCCGATCGGAAACAACTCATTCGTCCCGCGTCTCGTCATAGTCACCGCTCGCTCTAAGTTGCAATCCTTTGTCGATGGCTTTTCTGGAAGTCTAATGCACAGCGAGACAAACTTCTTGCTTGTATTCACTAGTCTCTTCGCTCGCGTCACCGTCCCCAAGCTTGTCTCCTTCGGAAGAGATGCCGAACGAAATATGACCTTTTCACCATCCTTAGTGAAGGTGTACTTCTGGGCCCGCCTCTCGTAGATCGCATATCTATCCCATAAGTACGGATTACCCAGTATAATCTGACAAACATCCAATGGAACGACATCGCATGTGACCTCGTCAATATACGATTCATGGAGCGCAAATCTGACAGTGCATTGATCAACTACACTCAGTTTCTCCTCCTTCTGAATCCACCCCAATGGATAGGGTTTCGGATGCTTGACCGTCTTCAGACCTAGCTTCTGCACCAATACCTCGGATATAAAATTCTTCTCGCTACCCGAATCAATAATGGCATCAACCAAACTGGTCTTCACTTGCAACTTAAGAACAAAGAGTTGCTCTCTCGGGTCGTCGTCCTCTTTCATGGTCTGTTTTCTCGTCATAAGATTGAGACTGCTGTTGGGCTCTGTCATCCCCGGGACTTCCTTCGGACCTTGAGCTATCATGTATGCCTTTTTCTCCTCCTTCCTCTTCAACCCTCTTGGTTTCAGATGAGGATACTTCTCCCAGCACCGATCAGCTTCGTACCCTGTCTTCTCGCAGTGACTACAAATCAGCTCTGCTTTCCCTGGATCACCCTTTTTCTTCTCCTCCTTAGATTAAGAACCACTAGACTCGCCTCCCGTCTGTTTGGAACCTCCCTTAGCCTCGTTGCCCTTCTTTTGTCTACCCTCAATGGCAATTGCCTTCACGCTCGCCTCTGCAATTGATTCCACCGTGAATAGCCTCATCTCCTTTCGGATGTGATCGCTCAATCCCGCCATATACTTCATAAATACGGAATATTCCTCCCGCCATATACTTCATAAACACAGAATATTCTTCTGTCGCAATGTTGAGGACCATCGCCTGCTGCTGGAACTCTGTGGTGTATTCTTGAACGGTTTAATTGACCCTTTGGCGCAAGTCGTACCACTTATACCAACGCTCTTTAAGGAATCCCACCGGGTAGAACTGCTTCCTCAGTAACTCCTTAAACTTGTTCCACGATACCGCTTTCTTCTCCTACTTGCAGTAGGATTTCCACCACGTCAATGCGTGCCCTGAAAGCTTCAAAGTCGCGAACACAATCTTCTCTTTCGACGAATAGCCATAAAGAGTAAAATACGTCTCCATCCGCTCGATCCAGTCATCAAGCCTCTCGACGTCAACACTCCCATCATAAACAGGAATCTCCACCTTAAAGTCAATCTTCAGGTTTTGATAAGAATTCTTACCACCTTGATGCAATACAGTCTTAATGGTCTCCTCCTCCTCGTCGGAATCTGAATCTACTCTTTCCACATCGGACTCAATAATTTTCTTCGAAGAAGATTCACCTTGTTTGCCACCTCCATGGATAAGACTGACGAGTTGTGTGAGAGTCGAACCTATCGTCTCGATCTGCTTCTCCAATGCATCAATCCTCGCTGAATTGTCTCCTTCAGTCATCTTCTCCTTCCTTAAATCTTGGACTCCTTCCAATGAAATAAGGATCTCGCCAAGCTTCTTGTATTGGGATCGAGTAAGGACCATACACAGGATGCCCCTTTCATCAGATCTGAGGCTCTGATACCAACTTGATACGAGTTGCCGTGCGAGCACCCTTTGGTCGCGAAATTACCAAAAGGTGGGTTGAGAAAATGACGACCAAAACACAAGAACAATTCAGTTTGGCGAAGGAAAATACCTTCTCTAGATTATGAAGAACAAAAAATTACAATCTCTCCCTCACAATCTCACTCTAGAATTGAAGAACAAGCTCTCCAAATCTCAATCTAGAATCTAATCTCTCTTGATTAAACTCTCTGACCTAAAAGATGTTTAGAAACCCTAAAACAATCCCTTATATAGGTGTACAAACGTGGATGACAATTTGGTAAATAACCAGACCCAAAACCAACAGGAAAACGCGTGAACAGAATCCCAAACGAATCAGGAAACCATCGATGAGTCGACTCATGACTGAGATGAGTCGACTCGACAGAAACTGGAGAAATCTTAATAACCAGCGATGAGTCGACTCATGACAGTCATGAGTCGACTCAACCTGATGAGTCGACTCATAACAGTCATGAGTCGACTCACAGGCTGAAAACTGGGTACTTCGATTCTTCTGCTCGTCGTCTTGTTCCACGCTTCCTCCTGTGTCCCCTTATACTGTTTGACACCCCCTATTCTTATGCTAGTATGAGAATCATCTATCCTCAAGCTCCCATGAGGATCGCTAAGTTCCGAAGAGAAGATACACCCGTATCAAGGAGGGTTGGTGACTTCTTTAAAATAAGGATTCTTTGTTCTATATAGTTTTTTGTGCAAACTTTTGTAACTCTTCATTCATGGATGCTACTTTGGGTAATCAATCTTTTAATGTTTGGCAGAGTATTTTGACGAGGAAGGAGGTCCTAGACTCGAGTTGGTTGTGGAGGGTAGGCAATGATAGGATGATTAAGATTTGGCATGACAAATGGATTCGTTCTCTTCTTCCTTTTTGAGTCTCTTCTTTAGAGGTTTGTAGAGTGTGACGGGTACGTGGTTTTCCTCAAATGGTAGATGAGATTCTCTTTTTATTAGAACCATTTTCTTCTTCTATTGAAGCTATGACAATTTTTAGCATTCCTCTTGCACCACATTTGAATCAAGATAAAATTATTTATAATAGAGAGAAGAATGGGTCTTTTATGGTGAGAAGTGCATGGTACTTAGTTTGCAAGATTCTTTATAATAGAGAGGATAACTAGCTGGGGGAGTTAGTAAAAAATTTTGGAGGAGTCTTTGGGGGTGTAAGATACCCAAAAAAGGTGTGTGCTTTTGGGTGGAGAGTTTGTAGAGTAACTCTTGCAACGAGAGACTCTTTGCAACTTCACCATATTGGATCGATCCAAGTTGTCCTCTATGCATTTTCGAGCTAGAAGAGGAGAATCATTTATTCTATCTTCGCCTTGTGGCGTTTTAGGTATGGCAACGTTGTTTCATGGAAATGCCACTAATTCGGTGAGACCATGGTGGATTATAGTGTTGCAACATTATGGTCAGGAGGGTCTTCACAATGTTTTGGTTGTGGCATGGTTTTTCTGGTTAAATCATACTTGCAGGATGCCAACATAATTGTGTCTATAATTTTGGATTACCTTATTGAGTTTCGTCATGTACACAAGACACAAGTTAGCTCAAATTTAGTTGCTTATGCATGAAATCTATCTAGAAGTGGGCGAGTGAAAGTTAATTGTGATGCTACATGTAATCCTCACCTCGAGATGGCTGCCATTGGTGTGGTGATTCGAGATAGTAATGGAGTTGTATTAAAAGTGATTTCAACTATTTGACCTAATTATTTGTGAGTTGAAGGCTATTGAAAGAGGCCTCCGGTTTGCTTGTGATGAAGGTTTTAGGTCGATTGAAGTTGAATCAGATAGTCCATTAGCTATTATAGCCTTGCAGATGAATAATTATGCTTTAGCTCATTTCAGATATATTGTAGACAATATTAATTTGCAGCTCAAGGTTTTCTTCTGTGTAGCTTCGCTTATATGAGGAGAGAAGCCAACGTTGTGGCTCATTGTCTTGCACAGTTAAGGTATAGATCTAGGCAAAACCAAGTATGGAGTGATTGCATATTTATTCCTCTCAAATATTTTATATTTACAAATTTACTTTCTAAATCTTGGTATTTGCAAATCGCACCTCCAAAACTGGTCTTTCTACCCCTCAAATGATAATGTTGGTTTCTAAACAGGTCAATGACAATGTTTCCTATAATATCCAATAGATTTGCAATATTTTCTAATCTAAAAATTATGATTACTAAGTGGAAGGGGAAAAAAATCAATGTGTTAAAATTTGGGGGTAAGTTTACAGATAACAAGATTTGGAGGTAAATTTGTAAATATGGAAGATTTGTGGATGATTCTTATCGGGTTTCGGATCAGTACCGTTTGCAACCTAAGATGGTTCTAGAACCGGTCTTCTCCGTTCTAGCCTTTTTGCCCGGTTCGTTTCCTGGGCGAGCACTTTCTTCCTCCACAAGCAGAACTAAAACCCTAAACCCCAATCGTCCAATTATTTATTTCCCAGTTTCCTCAAATTTAATCGCAATAAAATCAAAATAATGGCCTTTAGGGTTCTCTCTCGCATCGCAAAGAGCAGCCTCACTCAGCGCTTGATCCTTGAGTCCAAACGCCACGAACCTATTTCGGTTTCTTCAACCAAGGTGAGATTTTTTTTTCCGATGATTTTGTGTTTATTTTCAATTTCTTCATCTGGTTATTGGTAAAAAGTTTCCCTTTAAGTTTAATTTACTGGTTTCTGGAATAGCTGAGCTACGGATTTTGTGTCAGGATATGGATGCTGGTTTATTTGGGAATTCTATCGATTTTTCCTCTCTGTGTTGATAAAAACTGAATTTTTATGTTACTCGGAATTAGTTTCAGTTGGTGTATAGTTTTCGGAATTGGTACGATTTTTAGAACAAAATTGATTTTGTTTGATTTTTATCTTGATAAGTCTAAATAAAATTAGGAAAGATGCCAATTTTCTCATTTGAAACCTGTCTCGTTCCTTGTTAGCTTATAAAAAATGAAGCTTCATAATATTGCAGTAGCAAAAGGTAGTTTTCCTTTTACGGTGCAGAACTTATTGTAGATTGTTATCACTGTCCCATTTATATCTAGTTGCATCAAATCATGGTTTTGGATCTTGAGATATCACCATGGGAATTATTGTAAAAAATGTCATGGTGGATATTATGAAAAGTTTCAAGTCTTGTAATGTAAAGATCATTTCCCATCTTGTATTGGGGGAAAAGATAAAGGAAAAAAGGGAAAAATCTGAACATCTCTCTTGTTTTGCGGAAATAAAATGTTTATATTTTCATAGCACCAACTAAAATTTGAGGTGATGTACATTTTGAGCTCAGAAATAAAATAACTGAGTTTTTGGGCTGTAGGGAGTGAGCTCTTGTTGCTTCCTTTCCTATTTCTTTTAATTAAAACGTGAAAATGAAATATTATAGTAAAAGGTTAATATTTTTCTAGTAATATCTAAATTTTGGAAATTGTTTAAATTGCTCATTGATAAAATAATCAACGAGAGCAATGTGATATGCAGTTGTGGGGAATACTTGAAAGGAAAATTGTTAGAATTCAATGCCTTGATTTTTTTGGTATCAAATCTTGATGGTTATGCGATTATGCGTACCACTAAAATTTTAGTGTCACATTTCTCCCATTAAGTTAAAGGGCTAAATTGTTCATTGTTATCATAGCAATGAATGAAACTGATGTGTTAGACTTGTTTATTGCTAATGGCGGAATTCTGAAATTGTATAGTGAATACTGAACTTGATATGGACTAAAGAAACTGATTTCATTTACTGCGAAGGGAGTTTAATGGTGGAAAGAAGTGCACACTGAAGGAAACCAGCCTATTTTCCTTGCTCACCTTCTAGTTAGAAGGAGAAAAATCTTGAGATTATTCCAATTATCTCAATGAGTAAAGTACTTCTCATAGGACATGGCTACTTTTTGGAAGCAAAATTGATGATTATGCTTAACTAAAATACTAAAATTCGAATTATACTAATGATAGAAAAAGGGGTTTCTGAACATAAATTGCATTGGAGCACTATATATAGTAGCATATGTCAGTGTTATCAATGTGCGAGGCGCAAAACATATTTACGCGCACATGCGCAAGGATCAACGCGATGCGCGCGCCCGAGTGATGCGAGGCGCACACCGCCCACATAATTTTTCAAAATATATAATCAAGCGCGAAAGAACATGTTTTTAGAATTCACATAAAAAATGTCATGATAAATAATATCTTACTACAAAATGACAATATAATGCCTTAATTTTTAATGCTAACACCCAACATAGTAGCAAAATTCATAAATTTTCAAGTCAAATGTTAAATCAAGATTAATATCCAAGCAAAGGATTAGTAATGGTCCTCAATTGAAGGCTACTAAAAAGGTCTAATGGATTTATTTTGCTTTTTGGGATATGGAATATCAAGTATAAAGACTCGATTGAAATGTTAATAAACAAAATTATATGAGGATATGTTTTACATGCACCCTGCACAAAGTAAGGATGTACGCGAGGCGCAAAAGGCGCTGCTGCATCAGAAGTGGGGCGTTTCGCCACCGCCCCGCATCGTAAGGCGCGGTGCAGTGGGGCACGCGCCTTTGAAAACACAGGCATATATCAATGATTCCAATTACTGTTGCTGTTTCATGAAGCAAAAGTGATGAGATGACTGGAATCTCATTGTTAGAATAGACTGTTGTACTAGAAAAGCTACTAATAGGAATAACAGTATGTTAAAATGGCCGTCATCTAGGATCACCTGTTAATTTTGTACGTACTTGACAAAATCTAATATCCAAGGGAAAAATTGTTTCCTTAATTATTAAATCCTTAAGGCATTTCTTATCTGATAACTGCTTGTGAATCTGTTTGACCACTACCTGGTTTGATAATTTTGCTATGAGCACAAAAAGGCAAAGACCAGTGGTTTGTAATTGATTGCAAGAGCATATTACATGACTACCGCCTTACATGCAACTGACGTATTGTACTAGTTATTAGTATCGAGGGCATTCTGAACAGGAATGTTTACTATATAAACTGACATATAGTTGCTCACGGGAAGTATCCAATGGTCTTGCCTAAGCCAGCAGAACTAGATTACAAAGTGATGCCTACTCTAAAGTCTGGATTTAGCTCTTTATGAGCTTAAAGGTTATAGAGGCATGGTATAGCGGCTAAATGACATTTAAATACCCTATTACCTTAATACTTAAATACTCTTAAGTTGTAAAAAGTAGCACTTAAATACCCTTGGGTAGCTGTTAGAATGTTGTAAACGGTGTTTAAAAAAGCCGGTTAGGATGAAAATACCCCTCTAACCCCTTCAATAGTTAAACAATGCTAAATATAGGAAACCCCCTTTTAACTTTGGACAATTATCAGATAACCCCACATAACTTTAAAGTATTAGAAATCCCCTTAAGTTTAGGGTTATAAAAAAACCCTTTTAACTTTGAGATCTTATCAGGAAACCCCTCTAAAAGCGATGGTTTTAAGGGGGTTTCTTATAAAAGCTTAAAGTTAAAGGGAGTTTTCATGATAAAATAAAGGTTTTTTTTTTTTGGGGGGGGGGGGGGTTTT
>NC_033798.1:43372933-43380941 GCF_001876935.1 Asparagus officinalis | reverse complement strand
GTTCTGCTAACCACTATACTTATGGGTTTTCTTTGTTATATTTTGAAAATTAAGGGGGTTATCTAATAATTGTCCAAAGTTAAGGTTTTTTTTGATATTTATCCGTTAAACAATCTCACAATTTTACCATTTACCATTTTCCCCAATCAACCGCGTCCTAGTTTTCTTTTCTTGAGAAGCACCGTAACTTGAAGAATCAACGACGATTTGGAGAGAGCTTCCATGACCGCCTGCAAAGAAATTAGGGAAGGAGAGAAATTGGGCAAGACGAAGGAGAGAATATGGGAAAGGAGAGAAATTGGGAGTTATGTAAAAAAAAGGGAATGCTACAATTAATAAAAAGAAGGCTAGGTATAACAAGAAATAGGGTCAAAATAGTCCTACATATGGCATGTGAACAATCATATGGGAATATACCATAGAATATTCTCACTTCAAACTAACAGGCGGTAGTAACATGCTAGATTTGGACAACTTGGGGCACTTAAGTGCTACTTTTTACAACTTAGGGTATTTAAGTGGAAAGGTGGTGGAACAATAGGGTGTAAAAGTGTAGCCTAGTGTGGAATACTGTTCGATAAATCTGCAACATTAATGACAGTTGGCAAGATGTTAACTGTGTTATTAGTAGGATGAAACTGGTGGTCAACCATGGTCCCATTCTTTGTAGAAACTTCCCCTGAATGTATTCACATTATCAAAGCCCAGATTGACATATATCTATTTGAGCTTTTAGGTACCCGTGTTTTGATTGCCTTCAGGAATACCAAACTAGAAAACATTTCCAATTCCTGTAGACTAGTGCAGAGAACATTGACATTCCTATATGTTAGTGTGTGCTAGTCAGGTGACCAAATGAGTCAGTTCCAGTGGATTCATTGCTGCAACTTAAGGCATATTAATGTATGATATTATTCATGTATACAAAGAAATATGTTGTACATTATTTCTGATGCTAACTTCGGTCGGTCAGTGGTTATCTTTGACAAAATCTAGCCAGTTATGGCGAAATTCTCAATTCACAAATGCTACATTTCAAAGCTATGGGTTTTCATCTACTGCATCTCCTGAATCCAAAGATAAGGAGTCTAACCAATCTACTGAACCTGAAACTGAGACTACCAAAACAAGTGGTGAGTCTGCAGCTCCGGAGCAAACACAAGATACAGGTTTTTGTCTAAATCCAAGTATCCTGAGTTCTATTCTTTTAAAGGAGAAATGCTAATTGAACTGCAGTTTCTATTTCAGATGAGGAGTCTCTATCTGTTGACGATCTTGTAAAGTTAGTTGAGGAGAAGGAAGAGCTCTTGATGTTAAAGCACAAGGAGATTGAAAAGATGCAAGATAAAGTTCTTCGTAGTTATGCTGAAATGGAGAATGTGTTGGACAGGACTAGACGTGAGGCAGAGAACTCAAAGAAGTTTGCGATACAGGTCTGATCATTCTGCTATCAACACAAATGCACAAATATACACATATTTCCTAGGTTGCCATATTTGTTCTTTTCAGTTTTCTTTCATCTCACATGCAACCAATATTTGACATACATTCTGTAAATTTGGATTATGAGCAGAACTTTGCGAAGAATCTATTAGATGTTGCAGATAATCTGGGAAGAGCTTCATCTGTTGTCAAGGAAAGCTTTTCAAAGATCGATGCATCCAAAGACTCTGCTGGAGCGGTGCCACTTTTACGAACTCTATTGGAGGGTGTTGAAATGACTGATAAACAACTAACAGAGGTGATTTTCTCCTTCTTCTGCTGCTAATATGTCTGCCAATTATCCATCTGTTACTAGGAAGCTTTAAAGTTATTGCTATATTTCTTATTCTTGTTTTGCCTTTTAGTGTTTGTAGCTATTCTGATAAACTAATGAATGTGCAACTTCTGCCATGTATGATCGTATGGACTTAACGGTGAAGTCCTTGTTGCACTGCCTTTGTTTTTTGTTCTTTTACTACGATGGTAACAGATCAGAGAAAGTTCTTTTCAAATTTCTTTTTGTTAATTGTTATTGCATACAGTATATAAAGTTTCTTCGTGTCAAATTGGTGGAGTCATGTCATTAATAGAAGTTTGAATCCTTGTGCAGCCAGCCATGAATCTATAGGGAGTATGAAATCCCCAGACATCCGCTAAATCTTTGAGTCGGGTTCATGGGGGTCTTCTCTTTTTCTATAACTTTTTTCTTTGTTTTTTTTTTTTTTTGGGGGGGGGGGGGGGGTTGGTTCTCTTAGACTAAGTCTTGTGATGGGTAGTGCATCAATTTGTGATTGTATATTTTGGTATGTGAGATTGGAGAAGGGAAAGCGGATGCATGAACTATGAAAGTAGTATAAGAAACATGGGGGCTAAATAGGAAACCAAGACATTACCCATCCGTCACTTATTGTTTTTCTGTAAGATTCGGAATTACATGTTAATTGCTTTTTAATCAGAAACTGGGAAGTCAATGGGTTTATGGTCATACCCACCCATCACTTATTGTTTTTCTGTAAGATCTGGAATCACATGTTAATTGCTTTTTAAGCAAATCCTGGGAAGTCAATGGGTTTATGGTCATTCAGTAGACATAGGCACAGGCTCAAGTGCATGATATGTGCAGACATGGGTCACAACAACACGAAGAGGTTATGACATCACTAGAACAAATTAACAACAAAAAGAGAGGTCACATAATGCATACAAAGAAATATCATGCACCCAATAGTTTTTAGAAAGATTTATATATTTTTAGCAAGATTTATGTATTTTGGAATAATATTTTGTTTTATTTTCCCGATCATTACTTAAAAGATTTATGAACGATTTTTAAGGGATTTTTTTTGTTTAGAAACCGAAGTTTTACTTATTTTTCGATCTACCTACTTATGAAATCATTCTTAAACTCAAAATGTTCCTAATGAATTATTTTTAAAGCCATTTCTTTTTGTGTTATCAGTTTTCTATATGATATTTAAAATGTATGCAACTTAACTCAAAATACAGCAACTTACACATGAATATAGCAACATAAAAATAAATATAGCAAACTAGACAAAACTATAGCTGGAAACTAACTGATGAAAACAGAAAATGGATTAAAATATTTGAAGAGGGTATTTTGGGTTTAAGAATTATTTTTGAAACTGAGTGGGTTTAAAAATGAATCAGGGTAAAAATTTTGTGTTTATTAAAAAAGGTTTTTAATAGAGAGAGAGAGGACAGAGTGGGTGGGACCCACGTGAAGATGGAAGCGTGGGGCCCACACAAATGATGATTATTATAACAACATCAAAACCTTTATACTATATGTTTGGGGTGGGCTACATGAATCTTGTTCTTCCATCCCATTCTATTGTGGAATATCTCATCCATTAAGGTAAACATTATTATATCCTTCTTAATTGCTTCTAACCAAGTTCTTTTAGGTCTACCTCTAGATATCCTAGCCCCATTAACTATGATGCTATCACTCTTCCTAACTGGTGCACAAAGAGGTTTCTGTTGTACATGACCAAATCATCTTATTCGATTCTCTCTCATTTTATCCTTATTAGGAGCAACCTCTAATTTACTACGAATATTTATTATCCTATCTTTTAGTGTATACCCACAAGACCATTGCAACATTCTCATTTTTGCTACACTTATTTTTTACACATGTTTTTTAATTGCTCAACATTCTGACTCATAAAGCACTATTGGTCGCACATTTTTTTTAATTGCTCAACATTCTGACTCATAAAGCACTATTGGTCTTATAACCGTCCTATGAAATTGTAATGGCCTCACTGTCTGTAATATAGTCGTAGATATACACATGAGGGCATGTGTTCGCAGTTACGCTTATATGAGTTACATTTACTTAATTTTCGACGTGTACGCAATAGATTCCAATATCATTAGATTTCTAAATTAAATTGAGGATTTCACTGTCAATTTAATTTTGAAGTTTGCTTTTTACCCCTTTCATTTAACACACCTCCATTCTTGTGACCCACTCATACTTCTCTGCCACGTCCTAGCATTTATGGTCTTAATACTTGATATCTAATATTCATCGTTTTCATAGATCAATATTATGGACAAAAAGAATTCTTTATCCATGAATGGATTGCATTGGTATCTTATGGTCTTAAGTGCATGTCTGTCAAGTCTCAAGCTGTTACTAGTCTACACAAGCATACTTTTTATGTATGCATATATGCATATGTATAGGTAAATGTATGTATCTCTGTTTATCAGTCTGTCAATAGAGGTTCTATGTGGATACATTATGTATGTGGTAACGTATGTTTGTCTATGCATTTGCCCGAATGTACAACTAGGGCAGGCTCAAGAAGCTTTGGGTTTGGGTTGTAAGCTCCAGTTGTACACATTGGTTCGAGCTGATTTTCAACAAAATGTACCTACCCTTTCTGGATTCTGGAAGCTTTAGGGGGCGTTTGGCAAACTAAAAATAAACTGAAAGTGTGAAAGTCACTTTTTTTTGACAAGTGAGAAAAGTGTATCCACATCAGCATGAAAGTGAAACACAATGTGTGCTTATGAAATCAAATTATTATTGAAAGTAGAAAAGTAAAAATGATGTGACAATATCATTTTATTTATCTATTTCATTTAAAATTATATTGTATTTTCAATGATCTTTTGGTGAACTACAAATAAATTGATTGAAAGTGAGTTTTATCTAGTAATAAAAATTACTTCTGTACTATTTGAAAGAAATAAACCACTTGCAAAACTTTATTTATCATCCATTATTCATTTAATTGTTAAAGTTTCTTTTATATTTTATTTTTATTACCTAGCAAATTCAATAATTTGAGGATGAATTTAAAATGGTAAAGGATTAAAGGGACTACTATAGAAAAGTTACAAAAAGTACATGCACGTTGCAACGTTTGGACCTCATCAGCCATACATCAAAACAATAATCGAAACTTTGGAACTCAGCAGCCATACATCAAAAAATAATTGACAGTTAAAAATGCACTAGAAGAAAAGAACTTTAATTAAGGATTATTTTTAAATTAGTTAAGTGTTGCCCATCTTTTCACTTTCATATGGCATAGGCATAGAATATGCATTAATTCCTATGTGGCATAATTTTTGAATCTCACTTTCACATATGCTCTTTCAATAAAGCAAACACTTTAAGTGACGAATGTGAATCACTATCTCACTTTCACTTTTCACTCTTGGGTACACAAGCACCCCCTAGTCTGGGTAGGTTAGGTTCAAATTTCAAACAAACTCGTTTATAATACTTTACTTAAACCTGATTTGCACCCCTATGGGAGTTATACTTGTTTGCAAAAGTCAAAAGTATTGTTTCATTGCTTTAGGCCTCTCTCTAGTATGTTTACAAGATTGGTGTTTTTATTTTTCCACCTAGTATCTTCTTTTACTGCACTCTTTTGGGCCATTTTTGAAGGGTTAATTGTCGCTAACCTCATACACCCATGTATGGTTGTGTATCCTATAATACCCTGTAAACTATTTTAATAGTGCTAATCATCCATTGAATCTTAGACGGATCACTTTTTGGCCCTCAATTTCGAAGTGAAGTTAGCTCTTTTTTTTCCGAGTTAAACTGAGAGCAAAAGATAATTTACTTGTGACATTTCAGCCAGATGTGAGAAATACTATCATCTGAAGGTTAGAGGTGTTTTAAGTGTTAATAAAATAGTTTAGGGGGTATAGGTGGCTAAACCTTTGAGTACATCGGTTACCTGCAATCAATCTTTCTATTGTTCTAGTGTTTAGACTGGTATGAACTTTTACAAAAGATGACATTTTATCACCCTTTTACTGTAATGTTCTTGTTCAGATTAAAACACTTTTTTCCCGTTAGGGTGAGAAAAGCTTATAGCCTGCTCTTGTTTTTCCAGGTATTTAGGAAGTTTGGTGTTGAGAAATTTGATCCGACAAACGAGAACTTCGATCCTCACAGACATCATGCAGTTTTCCAGATACCTGATGGTTCAAAACCTGCCGGCACTGTTGCTGCTGTTCTGAAGGTATGCATAATTGAAATTTTGATGCTTGTTTCAGTCTTTTCATTAGATTTCAATGGTTCAAGTCTCAAAATTTATTTCATACAGCCTGGGTATATGCTCTATGATCGTAAAGTTGGACAATGAATCGGGGGATCAAAGTCCTGAGGCATGAGGTGCGTCTGACCCACAAAATTTTCTTTCGACAAAATCGAGCTGATATTTTGTATAATCCTGCAAGCAACTGAGGAACTAAGTTTAACATATGTAACTTTCTTGGAAGTTTGGAATAGAGCTCTTTGTTTTTCAGTTGAGAAATAAGACGTCCTTTGATGGAAACGAATTAAGATTATGTTTATTAAGATTGAATCATGAATTGTCATTGAAATTGTTCAACCACTTATTCGATTTGGATAAATGATCCATAGAGTTCTTGCTTCATCTGTTGTCATCAGGCAACTTTCAGAATTCTGGTGCCGTCTTTATACGTCACGTTTAATAATTTTATTTATGATGCTAATAAATATTTCTTTTCCTTGTAAATCTACTCTTCTATACTCAAGAGAATCTAAAGAATTACTGTTTATACTACAGTAAATACTTCAGTAAATTAATGTAGCATGAGCAGTAAATCATACCTGGCCCTTCCCACTAGCAGGTGATACTATAGTAATTTACTGTATCGTGATCAGATCTGAGCCTCTATACTTGAAGCTACTATTCATTCGACAGTAATTTACTGTATTATAAACAGTAAAGCAAATAAAATGTATATTAAAACATGGATCCTCCTTCAAGTATAGAGGAGTAGATATGATTTTTAAATTAAATGTATTAAAACCAGAATCATTCTTCAAGTATATAGGAAAAGATATGATTTCTAATTTTAAGCGTACAATAATTAAATCAAATGTGTTAAAACTTATTAGAAGGCAAGTTTAAAATACGGTGCTTAAAAAAATTGGGGGGCTGAGTTTTGCACGGGTGCACACTAGTAATTGAGAATGCTAGTGGCTTTTTCTTTCAGATGAATGTAATGGGTTGTATTTTTGGTTGCTTGTCTGAGAAGATCACAATCACAAGGGCTTTTGTGTTAGAGTTTAAGCACATAATAGGAGTTTATAGGTAAATTTATCCTTGGTCAACTAACTTATGTTTAAGAAGAGGATATTTGGTATGAGCTGATAGTGCTAATAAATATTACTATTGTTCACGAAGCATTTTCATGTGCATTACTATTGTCAATTTACAACCGCACAAACGCGCACAAACAATTTGTCATTGTTCACGAAGCATTTTCATGTGCATTACTATTGTCAATTTACAAGCTATAAATTATATCATTTTTAATTATTTGTATAAATGGATGTCCAAATTAACATACATGCATATATGGTAAGAAGACGAACATAATGAATGCATGTTTTGTACTAAATAAGCATTCAGTTTCTCAGAAGAATAAAAAAAAAGCATATTTACCTTACATTCGAAAATTCATGCATGGTATTATTTTGTGTGGAAGAGAAAAGAGAGAGTACTAAATTTATCAGAAGTTAAGTTCACGCATTTGGTTGTTATATTCAATGCATGAAGGGTCATCTTCAACAATATAAACAGATGTAAAGAAGTGCAAAATCTAATTAGAGGTCAGCTTTAATGGGCAGCAGATGTAAAGTATTAGTTACGGGAAATATCTATGTCAGAATGTTATTTTTTTCTCTCTTTTGATTCACAGCTATATCCATTGTTAGCCTATTGATCAATTAAGTGCCTCCCCCTTCTTCCCTCCCTTTTTGAAAATTTGGAGGATTTTTATCCTGCAGGTGTTACTGGGTGTCCCCTGTTTCTTACAAATACGCTATCCCGAGGACAGACTCAGTCGAGCCAAAGATTGCTACTCGGCAATCAGCCGACTCCTCCCCCGAGGGTGATTTAGAACATTATTTTCTCAACCTTGTTTTACCATTTATGATCATCATTACGACTCCACGTCACCCGCCGACAAGCCTCGATGGCTGCTAGTTCCC
>NC_033798.1:43354198-43372909 GCF_001876935.1 Asparagus officinalis | reverse complement strand
GCTACAGAAGTGACTCCACGTCACCCGTAGACAAGCCTCAACGGCTGCTGATTCCCCATGTCACTGAAGTGACCTCCCATCACTTACCAATCGACACGTAACAGGCAGAGGGTGACTCATCCTCCATCTCACCCCTCGCCATCATCATAAGCCGCATTCTTACTAAATGCTGATTCGGCCCTTGGCGCCCTCTATAAATACATACGCTATTCATCCCGAAAAGAGGTTGGATTTTTTTACCACCTAAAAACTCTAGACACATATAAGAAAAACACATCGTTCTTTCCTAAAACACGACTCAAGATCACCAGCTGACTTGACCGTCGGAGGTATCACGGGGGAAACAAGCCCCGTACTCCCGCGATTCTTGTATGTGCAGGTGATCCGCCCACCCCGAGTTCTAAGAACTAGACATAAAGTCGAAGAAGGAAAGTGGCCCCTTCTCGACAGTTCAACCTCTCAAAGATTCAGCAACTCTGCAACCACAACCCTCATCGACTGTGTGTTCACGGACATCAACAGTTTGGCACCTACCGTGGGGCTACTTTCCTCGTTTTTGAGAAAAATGACAGGTTTTGAGCAAGGAGTGAACCAATCTTCCCCGGGGCCACCTCCTCCAAATTATGTAACCCATGGTCAACTAGAGCAGACAGTGGACATGCTCTCTTCATCTCTGAAAGAGCAGTTCGCCACCCTGACCAATGAGCTCCTCTAGCGACTACCACTCCGAGGATCGATGATCAGGAATTAATCCTCATGAAGTACCGTGGAACACATCGCCACCTCCTCCCAACCACCATAAGCAGGTGGAGGACCGCCCCAAGCAACTAAGCAATGGCAATAAAAGTCCCGGTCCTAGCCATTCAGGAGGACGTACCAAAGGAGCGTGCTTCAAAAAACCGCACCGTCACGACTCCTCAACTTCGCCAACCGCTGTAGGAAACTCCGCCTACGATCGAGGATATAAACCGATCGTTGATGCTATTGATGGAAATACCCCATTATTTGACAAGATAATGGAATACCCGTTTGAGAAAAGATGCCTCACCTAGAGACATATTCAGGCGAGGGAGATCCTTTGGAACATGTTCAAAATTATTTTGATATAATAAATATGCTCCAAGTATCCGAAGCAGTCCTATGTCGATGCTTCCCCATCACCCTCAAAGGAAGCGCTAAACTCTGGTGGAATGCTCTGGAGAAGAGATCCATCAATAATTTTAAACAACTCAGCCATAAGTTCATTCATCATTTTCTGGAAGATACAAAGCAGAAGCTCCCTCCTCACGTACTAATCCAAATGAGGCAAAGACCAGGTAAAAGCCTCTGAGCCTACTTCAAGAGATTTCAAGCGAAGAGGTTGAAAGTCAACGATCCTGGAAGGGCGGTCGCCATGTCGGCACTTGTGGCGGGTCTTCAGGACAATGAGTTGGCGGATTCCCTTGCCAAAAAGCCAGTCGCCAACTACGAACAACTAATGTCCAAAGTCCACGGATACATGGATATGGAAGATGCTCGGGCTTAAAAGGCTTCAGCAAGAAGAATGGAAGACCTAGTCACCTAGGCACTCAACTCCTCAGTCGATAAAAAGACCTTGGTACATTCTCAGGGTAAAACCAAGGCACAACCCTTTAGTCAACTCTCATAGTTACCTCTCGGCCCTACGGGAAAAATGGAAGACCTAGTCACCTAGGCACTCGACTCCTCAGTCGATAAAAAGACTTTGGTACATTCTTAGGGTAAAACCAAGGCATAACCCTTTGACCGACTCTCACGGTCGCCTCTCGGTCCTAGGGGAAAAAATGGAAGACCTAGTCATCTAGGCACTCGACTCCTCAGTCGATAAAAATACCTTGTTACCTCCTCAGGATAAAACCAAGGCACAACCCTTTGGCCGACTCCCACAGTCGCCTCTTGGCCCTAGGGGAAAAATGGAAGACCTAGTCACCTAGGCACTCGACTCCTCAGTCGATAAAAAGACCTTGGTAACTTCTCAGGGTAAAATCAAGGCACAACCCTTTGGCCGACTCCCACAGTCGCCTCTTGGCCCTAGAGGAAAATGGAAGACCTAATCACCTAGGCACTCGACTCCTCAGTCGATAAAAATACCTTGGTACTGTTTGCGTCAAAAGTTGGTTTTGTTATGGAATTCATTATATCTTCGGTCGATTACAACAAATTCAAAAGAGATAGTCTTTTTATAAGACTTCTTTTACACAACAAAATAAAAATTACAATTTTTTAGAAACAAACGCAGGATCGTTGCTTGGATCGCTGCTTGCGTGTGATCTTTGCCTGTGCCGGGAGCGCTTTGACTCGTGGACCACCAAATCACAGATTCTGATTGAACCGTGAGGGGTTTAATGATTCTTTCTTCGTTTATCGAAGTAAGAATTTGAAACGAATATCTTATCGATGTAAGATGTTCACTCTTCTAAAGATCAAGTCAGAGCTTAGATCTCTAGGAATCGCCAGAAGCTTCTTGAGGATGTTTGTGAATAAGGAAGACTCTCTCTCTTGCTCTAATTCACCAAAACTCAAAGCTCTCTGCTCTAATCTGCTCTCCAAATGCCCTCCCCCTTTATTTCGTGTATAGGGAGGTATTTATAGGGATAGGAATGCACCACAGTTGAAACGGGGGCAAAATAACCGACCTGATGTTTTCTCTTTGGCCGCTGCAGTCTACACTGCCGCGGCTATTGGCGCGGCAGTGTAAGCTGCCGCGGCCGAAGAGGCAGTTATCAGCACGTTTGATCGTGCTTAAAACCGCTCTCCCACGACTTTTAACCACCTTTTTTCGTGGTTTAACTGCTTTTCCACATCAGCACACGTTCTATTTCTGATACTCCGCCACGTGGACTTTAAATAATCATCAGATAACTGTATTATAACTGCTGTAGCATCCTGCTTTAACTGCCGCGGCACCATAGGTTGCAGCGGTTAAGCCGCGACACCATAGGCTGCCGCGCCTTAGCCGCGGCACCTTGGTCTGCCGCGCCATTAGAACTGCTATTGAAGAGTGGAGAGATAGTTTATACTCATATACTTTATTGGAGTGTTCGGGAAATTGTTTAACCTCATATACCCGTTGGGAGGTAATCAGGTCTCTTTTTTGTTGGTAGAGATGAACCCAGAATCGGAGAGGAAGAATTTTATATTCTATCTCCTGGTCTCTTGTTTGTTGGTAGAGATGAACCCGATGATGGAGAGGAAGAATTTTATATTCTGTCTCCTGGTCTCTTGTTTGTTGGTAGAGATGAACCCGATAATGGAGAGGAAGAATTTTATATTCTGTCTCCTGGTCTCTTGTTTGTTGGTAGAGATGAACCCGATGATGGAGAGGAAGAATTTTATATTCTATCTCCTGGTCTCTTGTTTGTTGGTAGAGATGAACCCGAAATTGGAGAGGAAGAATTTTATATTCTATCTCCTGGTCTCTTGTTTGTTGGTAGAGATGAACCCGAAATCGGAGAGGAAGAATTTTATATTCTATCTCCTGGTGCAAAGGAAACTCACAGTGGGATCTCCACTTAGAGAATCTGGACGGGTTTGAATAATCCTAACTGTCATAAGGTTTGATTATTCAACTAAAAGTGGACCTTTCGTTCATGGAAGGAATCGAGAGAGGATTTTGGTTATGGTCCTAACTGTAGTAAGGTTTGACCAAGTGGGAGTTTTGAGACGATCCTAACTGTTTAAAGGTTTGATCGTTTAATTTGTGGACCTCTCGTTCATTGAAGGAATCGAGAGGGGATTTTGGTTGTGGTCATAACTGTAGTAAGGTTTGACCAAGTGGGAGTTTTGAGACGATCCTAACTGTTTAAGGTTTGATCGTTCAATTTGTGGACCTCTCGTTCATTGAAGGAATCGAGAGGGGATTTTGATTTTGGTCCTAACTGTTTAAATGTTTGACCAAATAAGGGTTTGAGACGATCCTAATTGTTTAAAGGTTTGATCGCTCGATTTGTGGACCTCTCGTTCATTGAAGGAATCGAGAGGGGATTTTGGTTGTGGTAGGTGATCCTAACTGTAGGAAAGTTTGATCGCTCGATTTATGGACCTCTCGTTCATGGAAGGAATCGATAGGGGATTTTGGCTTTGGTCCTAACTGTTTAAAGGTTTGACCAAATAGGGTTTTGAGACGATCCTAACTGTTTAAAGGTTTGATCGCTCGATTTGCGGACTTCTCGTTCGTGGAAGGAATCGAGAAGAGATTTTGCCTTTGGTCCTAACTGTTTAAAGGTCTGACCAAATAAGGGTTTCGCGAGGGAAGATTGATCTAAAGAAATGATCGAATCTCATCTCAGCAAAAGAGTATTCGAAAATCATCGTGGGATGTAGTGTTTATCACTTTGTTCGTAATGATCGGGTTATCCCTAAGAAAATTACATATAGCATTCTTCCGAGAACTTCCCGTTTACATGAACCATCCACCCCCAACTTTTCTCATGAAACTGGGTTTATCATTATATTCAGCTGCATGATCAGGTTATCCTTAAGAGTACTATGCATGGCGCTCTCCAGGAATTTCCCGTGAAAGAAAGGAAATAGTTTAGACTCATATACCTGTTGGAGTATCGAGGAGCAGTTTATACTCGTATACTCTTTGGAGTGAGAGGAAACAGTTTATACTCGTGTACCCAATGGAGTTGGGGAAACAGTTTATACTCGTGTATCCAATGGAGTAAAGTCATCTTTAATTGGGTTGTTTCGCCGTTATGACGCCGGTGCCAACTAATGCTTGGATCTTATTTTTGAGTCCAAAGCAAATATTGGTGGGATGAAGAACCCTTCTGTGGTATGCACAGTAGTTTGGATCTGTAATCATCTTAGCACCCTCCTGATCTTTAATAGGCGGTAGCTCGATTTTGTCATTGGCGAGGAGGTATTCCAATATGGCTAGAGCTTCATCATCTTCGAAAGAATACTTCTTTTGGAACCTCGGATCGAGAGTCGCGTTCACAGCGATTGTAGATGTCGTCGGTTGGCTTCTCTCAGCTTTCTTTCTTTTAAAAAAGTGTTCAGCTTGTTCACCGCGCATTTTCAAATCTTTTCAAGTTTTGGATGGTACGACCCCCAGAGCTTCCAGGACATCGATAAAGAGATTATTGTGGCATGTTTGCAGAATGAACTCCTCTGTAACAGGATCTCTGCAATTCATTGCCTTATTACGGAAGCGCTTGACAAAATTGTCGACTGACTCTCCGTCTTTTTGCTTCTCATCCAGAAGGGTTCCGATTGACACTTCGGTGTCATCATCGAAGAAATTACTGAGGAACAAACTTTCCATGTTATCCCAGCAATTGATGCTCCCTGGCTTGAGACGTCGGTACCAATCGAAGGCGGGCCCACGAAGGGTGTCAACGAATGACCGGACCATTAAAGCCTCATTTCCAGAGATCATGCCCAAATGAGACTTAAAATAAATCAAGTGCTGAATCGGCGAACTCTTTCCTTCAAACGGTGTGAAGTTAATCAGACTGAACTTTGCCGGGTACGGTATTGAATCCCATTCTCTTGGATAGGGACACGGAATAACCGTCTTCTTTACTTCCCGAGCGGACATCAAAGCATTGACTTTATGTTCAAGGTCTTGCATTTTCTTGTCCTCATCTTCATCTCTCTTTGAGTGATGTTGAGCAAAAATAATTGGGCCACCCACAGTGTTATTAAAAGGTAAAATTGAACCACCCCCAATATTGTTGTTGGGAGGATCCATTGAACCACCCCCGGTGTTATTGTCATTAGGAGGTTTATCAGCCATAATGATTTCATCCACTTCTGGATCGCTGTCATCTATAACATTCTGAGTGTGGCGGCTGGATTCAGCTCGCTGACTGGATTCAGGAGGTTGAGGCCGTTGAGCTTGCAATTCTTTCATTTGTTAAATAGCCAACTCTATTTCTGTCTTTATCTCAGCTCTAATTTCTTCACGTTGTTTGGCTAGAGCTTCTTGAACCATTTGAGCAAACTGATCAGAGGTGATTGTGAGCACTTCTCTGGTTTACCCCGTGCTAGACATTGTATCATCAGAAGCAATGGCTGAACAAGTGTCTGAAAGTTCATCCTCCGAGGATATTCCTTTATGCATTCTCTTGTAATCCCTGCGTCTGATGGCTCCTAATTAGAGTCGAGACATCCTTTGAGCAATTCTTGGATTGACTTTTCCTCTCGGAGAAAAGTCAGGATTTGAGTCATTTGAATGCCGCTTAGACTTTCTTTTATCAGCCACGTTGATGGTGACTTTAGGGAATTCATCATCTTGGACAGCTGATTTTCTCTTGCGGAAATATCTCGGCTTAAGCTTCGACATTTCGGTGAAAAGTTTAGGGAGCACTAAGGCTCTTTGCGGGATGACTCCTCGTTTGAAACAGTCATATTCTGATAGCATTGCTCTAATGAGTCGCGCACAGGAACAATGAGAGCTCATTTCCCGAACAGTTCTCTTTCGAGTTTTGTTCATACCCCCAGCTTGATAGTATGATTCATCGGTATGATTGCCGGAAAATCTTATCGTCTGTTGGTATGACCCCCCAGGTATAACGATGTCTTTTGACGAACATGTTTTCTTCTGAGGATATAAAACTTTGTTGGCATTCTCAAGACAACTTATTATTGTCTTTGAACGATCCAAGTTTATGTCGGGAGTCACACGTTTAGAACCACCCCCTTGTGGGCATGGAATCTTAATGGGCTCCGAATGCTGATTTTGCACAACTCTAGACTTTGGAATCCAAACTTTGCAAAGTTTTGATGGTTCTTTAGCCACCGTTTCTTTCTTCCATTCTTGTCTTTGTTGTGAGAGAGCACGGTCATGAGCAGTGTTTACATAACGTTTTTGTGTACGTTCTTTGAGGGTTGAGCGAGCCCTTTTGACAAGAGTCCATTCATCCGTTGTCAATTTAGCAGAGATATGTGTGATTGGTTGTAGAGACAACTAAACCACTCGATGCTTCCTCGACTCTAGGTCCGCGCAATAACGAACCCCGTCGGTTTGTTCTAAGGCTTTAGCCATTTGGCGAGCGCGGCGTTGGCGTTGCCTCTGACGAGCTCTTTTCGTCAATGCCGGCGGGCTTTGATTTAATGACTCCTTACTTGAAGAAGAGCCATTATGAGCAGAGAGGTTACGAGTAGAATCCTCAGCAACAATCAGGCGAGAGTCTTCATTCTGTGCCTTCTTTGGCATGTAAGTCTTCTTCAATGGTGAGATCCTCTTGTACTTGCGAGACAATGAAGATCTTGAAGAGGATGATGAGAGATATTCCTCAAACTTGGTTTGGTCGAATTCGTATTCGACCATGGATTCAACCGGGCCTTACATGTACGGGGAATTTTGTTCCGAATCCTAAGTAAGGCACTGTGGTCGCCAGTTTGTTTGCGTCAAAAGTTGACTTTGTCATGGAATTCATTATATCTTCGGTCGATTACAACAAATTCAAAAGAGATAGTCTTTTTATAAGACTTCTTTTACACAACAAAAGGAAAATTACAACTTTTTAGAAACAAACGCAGGATCGTTGTTTGGATCGCTGCTTGCGTGGGATCTTTACCTGTGCCGGGAACGCTTTGACTCGTGGACCACCAAATCACAGATTCTGATTGAACCGTGAGGGGTTTAATGATTCTTCCTTCGTTTATCGAAGTAAGAATTTGAAGCGAATATCTTATCGATGTAAGATGTTCACTCTTCTAAAGATCAAGTCAGAGCTTAGATCTCTAGGAATCGCCAGAAGCTTCTTAAGGATGTTTGTGAATAAGGAAGACTCTCTCTCTTGCTCTAATTCATCAAAACTCAAAGCTCTCTGCTCTAATCTGCTCTCCAAATGCCCTCCCCCTTTATTTCGTGTATAGGGAGGTATTTATAGGGATAGGAATGCACCACAGTTGAAACGGGGGCAAAATAACCGACCTGATGTTTTCTCTTTGGCCGCTGCAGTCTACACTGCCGCGGCTATTGGCGCGGCAGTGTAAGCTGCACGCGGCCGAAAGAGGTAGTTACCAGCACGTTCCATCGTGTCTAAAAACCGTTCTCGCCAATGACTTAATAACCACCTTTTTCGTGGTTTAACTGCTTTGCCACGTCACCGCACACGTTCTATTTCTGATATGTCGCCACGTGGGCCTCAAAAAACTCATCGTATAACTGCCTGTAACCCGCCACAACACTCCTCTATAATAGCCGCGGCACCAAGCTGTCGCGCCTAAGCCGCGCACGCCTTTGAAGCTGTCGGCGGCCAAAGCCGCGGCACCATGGGCTGCCGCGCCTTAGCCGCGACACCATGTCCTGCCACGCCGCAGTGTGTTGCCTGATGACGTGTATATTGTTCTTCTATGTTATCTTGAGTGGTATTTGGATGTCTGTAAGCATTTTTTTGATGCCTACAGGTAACTTCTCAGGGTAAAACCAAGACACAACCCTTTGGCCGATTCCCACAGTCGTCTCTCGGCCCTAGGGGAAAAATGGAAAATCTAGTCACCTAGGCACTCAACTCCTCAGTCGATAAAAAGACCTTGGTACCTTCTCAGGGTAAAACCAAGACACAACCCTTTGGCTGACTCTCACAGTCGCCTCTCGGCCTTAGGGGGAAGGTAAGACCTAGTCGACTCTCTTGAGCCTAGGCACTCAACTTCAAGGTCAATTCCTGCACCACTTCTTAATCAACAAGAATAAGAAAAATTCGATACTTTGAAACACTCAAAACGAATTCATTTCTTCATTAACTTCTTATTTATGAAGTCAAAAGTACCCATTACAAGTACTAGTAAAAAAGAAAAATATATAATATATAGGAGAAACATAACTAGTTCTCATTCTTCTTGATCCACGAGGGTCTTTGAAGGTAGAGCGACTGCATCAGTAGGTACCGGAGCCTCTTGGTCTTGAGCGCCAGCATCAGCGGAAGGCTGAGGCATCACAGGGGATTTAGTCCCCCCTTTCGTCGATGAAACGATAGTTGCGGATCCTCACCCGAGCCTTCTGAAGACTCGCCTTCATCACTTAACAACAACCTCCCTTCCCTTACCTCGAAATCCCTAAGAAGATCGAGACAACAAGAGACTTGCAAGGGATAAAAACTCTCAGGAGGAGATGCAAGCTAGAGGGTATCAACACGGCGAAATAATCAACCTCGGCTTTGCACGCCAAGGCTACCTCAAGTTTTCCAATGGGGCTATCACGCCAGTCTTTGACTACCTTCGCCCTATGCTACGTTGATTGCTCCTCCTCGAGGTCCCGCCTCAGCTGCTCGATTGAAAGGCGCCACTTTACTGTCAGAATCAGTTCTACTCAATCTCCACCCATTTATTTTCCCCTTGCATCCGGCAACAGCCGCATCCAAGCGAAAAGGACTGACTGTTACTGGGTGTCCCCTATTTCTTACAAGTACGCTATCCTGAAGACAGGCTCAGTCGAGCCGACTCCATTCCCTAAAGACGACTCGAAAAGCAGACTCAGTCAAGCCAAAGATTGCTACTCGGCAATCAGTCGACTCCTCCCCTGAGGGTGATTCAGAATATTATTTCTCAATCTTATTTTATGACTTATAATCATCATTATGACTCCAAGTTACNTATACTGTAGAAGTGACTCCACGTCACCCGCAGACAAGCCTCAACGACTGCTGATTCCCCATATCATTGAAGTGACCTCCCATCACTTACCAATCGACACATAACAGGTAGAGGGTGACTCATCCTCCAGCTCACCCCTCACCATCATCATAAGCCGCATTCTCACTAAATGCCAATTCGGCCCTTGGCGCCTTCTATAAATACATACGCTATTCATCCTGAAAAGAGGTTGTATTTTCTTACTACCTAAAAACTCTAGACACATATAAGAACACATCGTTCTTCCCTAAAAACCCATTCAAGATCACCAGCTGACTTAACTGTCGGAGGTATCACGGGGAAACAAGCCCCGTACTCCCGTGATTCTTGTGTGTGCAGGTGATCCGCCCACCCCGAGCTCTGAGAACCAAGCATAAAATCGAAGAAGGAAAGTGGCCCCCTCTCGACAGTTCAACTTCTATACGATTCAGCAACTCTGCAACCGCAATCCTCATCGAATGTGTGTTCACGGACATTAACAGCAAGCATTGTAATCTTCATCAATAATCAACGAATTTCTGGTGTGGCTTCCGAGGACGTAGACACGTTTTTCGAACCTCGTTAAATCTAGTATTATCTCTTCTTTATTTATTCTTTCCTGCAAGTTTTTTTGTTTTGCTGTAATTTCTTGCTTGCTATTCTTTCGACACAAGATCCGGAGAGCACGGGTTGTTGATTTTCCAACACCCAACAACTCATATCAGAGCTTCGTTTGGATGATTTGTGTGAGAGATGGCAGAGGAAAGAAAATCAAAGATTAAGAAGTTTGACGGGTCAGACTTTGCCTACTGGAAGTCACAGATGGAGGGCTATCTGTACCAGAAGGATCTTTACCGTCCGTTGATGGGCAAAGACAAATTAAAGAAGAAGGAGGAATCAGACGAGAACTGGAAAATACTAGATAGAAATGCTCTAGGGAAGATCCGGTTGTCGCTCGCAAAATCAGTCATCCACAATATATTGAAGGAGAAGACAATGGTAGGGCTCATGAAAGCACTCGCAAAGATGTACGAGCAACCGTCAGCCGCAAACAAGGTGCATCTCGTCAAGATGCTCTTCAACGTCAAGATGGCTGAAGGATATTCCTTCACGTTGCATCTCAGCGAGTTCAACACGATTGTCGATCAACTCATCTCAGTTGATATCATGTTCGATGATGAAGTACAAGCCCTATTGATACTATCGTAGTTGCCGGATAGTTGGGTAGGTTACATGATCGCAATTAGCAACTCAACAGGAAAAGAGAAGTTAAAGCTGTGCGGAGTTCTTAGTATGATTCTATCCGAAGAGGTTAGAAGAAAATCGTCCGAATCAAAAGGTTCAGGTTCAGCCCTAAATCTCGAGCAGAGAGGCCGAAGCCGTAATAAGGATAACCAGAATAGAAATCGGTCAAAATCGAAGAAGAAGAGGTCGAACTCGAAGGTGTGGCCTATCAAAGGGAAGTGTTGGAACTGTGGTCAGGAATGCTACATGTCTTCAGTCTGCAAAGCACCAAAGAAGGATGCAAATGAGCAGGATGCTCATATTGTGCGAGATGGATTGATCATTGCTATGGACAATGACACTGATTATTGGGTTATTGATTCAGGAGCCTCATTCCACGCCATTGATAATAGGAAGCTTCTTCAAAACTATGTCGCGAGGGACTTTGGGAAAGTGTACTTAGAAGACAACGAACCTTGCAATGTTGTTGGAAGAGGTAACGTACAGATTCAGATGAAGGGCTCTAAGTGGTGTCTGAAGAATGTCAGACATGTACCAAAGCTTAAGAGAAATCTTATTTTAGTGGGCCAGGTTGGATCGGAAGGCTATATTTCAATATTTACCGGGGATTCATGGAAGATCTCCAACGATACTATGGTGGTTGCCCGCACAACAAAATCAGAACTCTCTATCTAACTTCACATGCGAGTGACACCCTCGCAGTTGAAGCTAGCAAGGAGAGTGCAGATCTGTGGCATAACAAGTTGGGACACATGAGTGAGAAGGATTTGAAGATACACTCACAAGGGAAGCTATCTGACATCGATTCAGTGGAAGTTGGTATTTGTGAAAACTGCATCTACGAAAAGCAGAAGAGGGTCATCTTTTAGAAGAGTGAAAGACCACCTAAAGCTCACAAGCTAGAGCTTGTTCATACAAATGTATGTGGTCCAGCTAGCGTGTCTTCTCTTGGTGGTTCAATGTGCTACGTCACCTTTATCGATGATCACTCGAGAAATGTGTGGGTATACTTCATGAAGCACAAGTTAAATGTGTTTAGGATATTCAAGAAGTGAAAATCCATGGTAGAGAACGAAACAGATTTGAAGGTGAAGTGTCTGAGATTAGACAATGGTGGAGAATATGAGCTGGAGGAGTTCAAGAGGTTTTGTGCTTTGAATAAGATTCATTTAGAGATGACTACTCCAGGAACACCGTAACAGAATGGTGTTGCAGAGAGGATGAACAAAACATTGACAGAGCGTGCGAGGAGTATGCATTTATATGCAGGTCTACCTAAGACGTTTTGGACGAACATGGTGCATACATCAGTTTATCTCATTAATCATGGGCCATCAGTTTCATTGAATTTTGGGACTCCAGAAGAGGTTTGGAGTGGCAAGAAGGTTAACCTCTCACACTTGAGAATCTTTGGTTGCGCGCCATATGTTCATATCAGTGACCATATCCGGAACAAGCTAGAAGCTACGTCACAGAAGTATACATTCATTAGATACGGTATTAATGAGTTTAGATATCATCTGCGGGATGATAAGAACATGAAGATCATCAGGAGTAGAGATGTCATATTTAATGAAGAGGTGATGTACAAGGACAGAGACAATGTCAATGATAGCCAAAGCAGTGAGAGTAGCACTAAGGATGCAGGTGGATCCGAGTACATGGATTTGGAGGAACTTTCAGATGGAGGAAACAATGTCAATTCTGACCGAAGAACGGAGGAGACTCCATGTGCAGAGATAGACACCCAGGGCGAGGAGCTTAGGAGGTCATCCAGAGTACCCAAACCAAATCCTAGATATCTTTCGTTGCTAGATTACTTACTTTTGACATATAGCGGAGAACCGGAGTGCTATGAAGAGGAAATGCAAGCTAGTGAATCTCAGTAGTGGGAGTATGCGATGCAAGAAGAGATGAATTCTCTACATTCGAATGAGACATGTGAGTTAGCCCAACTACCTGTGCAGAAGAAATCCTTACATAACAAGTGGGTCTACCGGGTTAAGTAGGAGAGTGATAGAAGCAAAAGGTATAAAGCCAGATTAGTTGTGAAAGAGTTCCAACAACGAAAAGGAGTGGATTATACGGAGATATTTTCTCCGTCGTGAAGCTTACAACCACCAGAGTGGTGTTGAGCTTAGTAGTTGCTGAAAATCTCTAACTTAAGTAGTTGGATATGAAGACTACCTTTCTTCATGGTGACTTGGATAAAAAAAATCTATATGAAGTAACATGTTGGCTTCATAGAGGAAAGAAAGGAATAGATGGTGTGCAGGCTTAAGAAGAGCTTGTACGGCTTGAAACAGACTCCAAGATAGTAGTACAAGAAGTTTGATAACTTCATGCAGAGCAATGACTATGGCAGATGCAATTCAGATCATTATTGCTACTTCTAGAGGTTCGAGTTCAGCTATATCGTGTTGTTGTTGTACGTAGATGACATGTTAGTTGCATGGCCATGTTCACAAGAGATAAACAAGTTGAAAAAGCAGTTAGCAAATGAGTTTTCTATGAAGGATCTGGGTGCAACCACGCAAATTTTTAGGATACGAATCAGTCGAGATATGGCTGAAGGGACGTTGAAGTTGAGTCAGGCTGAATACATTGAGAATGTACTTTAGAGATTCAACATGCAGAATGCAAAGGCCGTTGGCACGCCCCTTGGAAATTAGATTAGGTTATTTGAGGAGCAGTTACCCAAGACAAATGTAGAGAAGGAGTTCATGACCAGAGTGCTATACTCATCAGCCATTGATAGTCATATGTATGCGATAGTTTGCATGAGGCCAGATATCGCCCATACAGTAGGAGTTATGAGCAAGTTTGCAAGCAATCCAGGGTAGCAACATTGGGAGGTCGTGAAGTGAATATTGCGATACTTGAGAGGGACCACAGATATGCCACTGTGTTTTAGGAGAAAGGAATTGGTACTGTAAGGATACGTGGATGCAAACTTTACCAGTGATCATGATACGAGGCGAAGTACCATGGGGTATGTTTATACCTTAGGGTCGACAACTGATGCGGCATAAACATGTACCAAAAAGGTTGCAAGTAAACAACCGTGTCAAGTTATAGTATTTAAGATATATCCGATCCCACGAGGAAGGTTGTTTTGTAGGAGAAATTATGAAATGGTTCTTATTTTGTGTGCGTTTGACAAATAGGAGTGATAAGTGGAATGTGATTGTGTAAGAGATTGAGAGAGTGAAAGTGGTGTGAAAATATTGTGCAAAAGTGATAATGAGACGTGGAGTATGAGCAATAAGGTAGAAGGAAAAATGAATAAAATCAACGAAAAAATAAAAATTCAAGAATGAAGAACAATTTCTAGAATAAAAAAATGAAGAAAATTAAAGATGGTTGGATTCAATTTATTAGATTATGGTAATGCTTAAAAGTTGAACCCACTTTCTTAGAAAAGGGTGATCCTAGAGCGGTTTCTAGCCTAAAGAAGAATGCAAACAAAATAATCCAAATAAAGCAAAAAGAAAACTGAACCCAGAGGGTTCTAGCCTCAAGGTGAATAGTGGCTAAGAAATTAAAATCTAACTACAAAATAAATTGTAACATCTAAACTACAAAATAAAATTACAAGAATTAAATGCCAGAAAATAAATCTACTCTATAAGTTGAAAATCAATTAAGGCAAGAGGGTTCTAGCCGCTTTTAAGGCAAGGAAATTAAAATGTCTAACTAACAAGCATAGAATAAATCTAAACTAATAAGCAATTAAAAGGCAGAAAAAAGAAAGAAAAATGCAAAACCTTCAAATATTCTGCCATCTTCATCTTCATCTTCATCATCACGCAACAAAGCAGAAGAGGAAAAATTTCAAAAGTGGTGAAAAAAGATTATCATTATTAATTGCAATAAAGTTACAATTTTGGAAGCCTTCTCAATTTAGGAGATAGCCTCCTCTCAAAGGAGTACAAAAATTCCACTTAAACGCCTCACTCTGCTTACCCCTATTTATAGTAAACATCAGTTGAAGAGAGCCATGTGGTATTTTGCAATTTCTTATCCAAAACGCACAATTTTCCAGCCATTAACTGCTTAACAAAACTGCCAGGGTATGGATGCAGCATCGATGCAGGCATTCAGATACCGCATCGATGGCACGGCATCGATGCCCCATCGGATGCGGGCATCGATGCCTCCCTTCTGCTTTTGCTGTCCGCAGATTGCTTCTTATTGTTTGCTTTGGGGCTTTTGGACATTGGGCGTTCTTCTGGACTCTTGGGCTTGGCTTTAGATTATATTTCTTCATTTAATACTTTAACAGAACTTCGATGGCTTCATGCGCTTTCATTTTTCAAATAAATCACCGGGCTTATTGTTGAGAGGATGGAGTCTTCGACGATTCTATTCTTCATTAACCCGGCTGCAATTTAAAGATAAAAACATTATTAGTGCTATATTTATTTATATAAAATGATAATGAGGGTATAAAATTAATAAAATGGTATTATCAATACCCCCACACCTAAACTTTTGCTAGTCTCTTAGAAGAAATAAAAAGAAATCTTAACTCACTTTTCGCCAGCGAACTCACGGTTGTATTAGCGCGTATACAGCAAGCCTTTAAAACCTAGGTTACCCTAGTGCGAGCGAAGTTGTAGTCTCGTAGGGGTTTGCCAGTGATAGTATACCAACAAATTTCGCGTCAACTGCTCAAATTAACAAATCAGTAAATAACTAAGATTCACTTTGATAACTTAGATAATCTAATCGGAGGTCAGTTATCACTCAAGAAACCATTATACTATAGTAACTCTAAGGTATATTTTTAAGACAATCTTCTCATTGCTAGCTAATACAAACCAAGCCAACTTTTAGGAATTAATTTAAAAGTTTTGAAAGTAACATGCTACATCTTGTGTTTAAATAGATTTTCGAAGTTGCTTGATTAAAATAATTTTCCAAGACCATATATACAACTATAAAACATTTGTTATTATTATGTATTTTATTTTAACTTGACTTTCATGCTTGGTGATTTTTTTTCTACTTTACACCAGGCTTTCCTAAGTGTGCATTTAAGACGGGTTTTTGGGCCATGGTCCACCAATGGGCTTAGGTCATTAAGTTGGAAATACTCCTTGGGCTTAATTCTCGGTCAGCTTTAGGCTTTAGATAGATGGCAACCTCGATTCAGAGTTTTTTTTTTTTTGGTGCCCTTTTTCGCACTCTCTTTTGATAATATTTTTTTTTGTTTGTGTATATTTTTTTTTTGACATATGGTAAATCAAGAGCAATTTGAAAAATTATTTTCAAACTCTAAGTTAAGCATGCAAAATTTCATTATTTTTTAAATAAAAGTCCCAGTTAGGCATTAAGAAGTATACTACTTGAAATCATTTCTAAGAATTTATTTAGGAGTTATGCATAAAAGTGAACTTAAGTAAATAACCGCTAGGGATTAGAAAATTTTAAATTTATCCAATGACTTGTGGATAGTAGGATTTAATCATAAGGTAGCAGCAACATGGACTAGTGAAAGACAGCAATCTACAACACGACCTTGATTTCAAACTATGGAGATGAAGTCGGAGGATTTCGAAGGGCCGGGCAATGACATTGACAAGAGGCAGGAGAGACTGGTACACCACCTGTAGTTGAACAGGCAGGGGTGCACCCGGTTGTCCGTCCCTGCTCAGTTGCGGCTCTGCCATGAGACTTCAACTAGCTGTGGCACACCCCCACCGAGAGACTTGTCATATGAGTGAAAGGGATGAAGGTTACTCACGACAAAGCAGAAACTCTCGAGGTTTACCAATCAGTAGAGATTCGATTGTGTGTGCAAGAATGCATACTTGGACAAGCAAAGCAGAGCTTACTTTCAGGCAGTCAGGCAGCACGCCCACCGTCCCAGGAAGCAGAAGCCTCAGACCTTAGTTCACTCAGCATGTTTGGCGGACGGAACCACCTCCCCGGCGTCGATTGTGTGGGAAACACTACTTCGTGACTTTATTGATGCATCACTTCAGAAAGTGTGGGTCTAACTTTCTGAGTAAAAGTAGAAGTGTTTGAGGCTTTCAGAGGATGGAAAGCCATGGTCGAGAGAGACGGCGGAGTGTTGATGGGTAAAGAAACTCAGAAACAGACAATGGTGGTGAGTATGAAGACTAGCGCAATGATTCAAGACAATTCTACTAATGTAGCATGGGTATCAGAATGAAAGGACCGTGCCAAGCACGCCACGAGGCACAATGGTGTGGCCTGAGCGCCATGAAAGTAGAACGTTGACAGAGGAGGAGCCAGAAGGCATTCGGCATGCAGGTCAGGTCTAACCGAAGCAGTTGCTGGGGCAGAAGCAGTCAACAGCAGCAGCTTACTTGATCAACGCGAGGTGCGCATCGTTCCATTGGAGCAGCAGAATAACATGAAACAGGTATTGGTGCGGAAAGGAGATAACGGCCTCATCACATCTCAAAGTTTTGCGGTTGTGGTAGCTTTATGGGCATGATAAAGTGATCAAGGCCAGGAAATGAGCCTGATCGCAAGTCTAAGAAATGCACATTCATCGGGTATGTGAAGACGAGTTCGGGGCTACCTGCATTTGGGACACGACGAACAAAGAAGGTGATTAGTGTGCCAGAGATGTGACATTCAACGAGAAGGTGATGTACAAGGACATGCACAAAGAGCTGATGACTCAGAGACGAGTGCAATATTTGTAGAATTTGCTAGATGATGGGTCGCGCGAGTAACCTCATCGGAAGAACGGCCAATGCAGAGGGGTCGCTCAGCAGAAGAGACTGTTAGACAGAATGGTGCGCAGAAGCCCAGACGCACCAAGCTCCGATGTTAAAGGACGAAGTAACTGCGGGTACTCGCTGTGCCTAACAGCAGATACATGAATTATATGTTTGCTGGACAAATGGAGGAGAGTCTGAACGCGCTTTGGATGAACGCTTTTGTAAGAGTGGAGGATGCGAGCAAGTGGGAGTTGTGCTGGGCGAAAGAAAGAGAATGAAATCTGGCTGATCTCGCAACCAGACTGATGGGATACTAGCTAAAGTTTGGCCCATGGGAAGGAAGGAACGTCACGAACAAGTGGGTGTATCGAGTGAAGAAGGAACACGGGGTGGGTGTTCCAGGAAGAGTACACAGCCCAGACGAGTTGTCAAAAAGGAATTTGCAAGCAGATTATCCAAGGAAGAAAGGATTGCCTAGGGCGGATATGTTTGAGCAAAGGCAGGCGACCTTTTTTCAGAAAGCTGGGAGTTGTGGGGCGCAACTGTCAGTTGGCGCTTCATGTATAGATGAATGAGGGTGGAGAGGCGCATACAGGGAGAAAGAGCGTGATGAGAGTACGCGCCGGTTCGGCGGTCCGTTTGGTCTCCAAGTGATAAGAGGATTGTTAGTTTGGGGGTGGATTCAAAACCTCCGGACGTGCATCGAGCGGAGGGAGCTTCCGGAAAGCGAGCTGGCGCGCGGAAGGCTGCGACAGGCGCTCAGGGGCGAGGTGTCGGACGACGGCAGCATGCAGGGGCGAAGCTCTCGAGCAGCGAAGCTCGAGGTTGGATGATGCCTCAGGGCGACTTCGAACAGGCAAAAGTTGAGGAGATGGCAGACGCAAACTTCGGGGCGAAACGCAGACGCTTCGAACTCGGGCGTTTTTGGGTGGTTTCGAACTGCTGTCGTCACAAGGGATCCGAGCTTCGTGGGCGTTCGCGGCTGCCCCCCCCCTTTAGGCTCTGGGCGTTCGGCCTCGGGTTGGGCCGTCAAAGCGGACGGCGTGGCGACAGGTCTGGTCGCCAGGCCGCTCCACAATGCGGCCTATATAAACCCCTTTTGGCCTAGGGTTTCGCAACCTGCTTGATTCTTCGCCCCTCTCGCTCCGATTTCTTCTTTTCTCTTGGCGGCGGCTGC
>NC_033798.1:43268414-43353198 GCF_001876935.1 Asparagus officinalis | reverse complement strand
TAGCAATGAAATATCCTAAGAAGTTAATTTAATCAATAACATGAAAGGCAGCTCAAAGGTAGCGATGCTCTTATACTGTTATAAATAGTACAAGAAAATTCTAGGGTTTTCAAAATAAATCAAACGATAATAAACCCTAGAAATTTAATCTATTACACATGATTAATTCAAAGAGGAGATTAACAATAGTTGCGGAAGAGTACCTGGATCCATGGAATTTTGGCAGTCCATGCAGTCAGCTTAGTCAGCTGGTACTATACATGTGTCAGCATTAGGTGATTTGATTCATCCTTATATTTGTTGCGGCGTCGACAAAGGAAATAAGGTGGTGACAAGGTCTGATGAGTCATTAAGACTTTTGGTAGGGATGTAATGATGATTCCGATTGTATATTTAATGTGATGGTGATTGGTTGTAGGCGAGGGGTTCGAGAATGATTGCATTTCGTCTTGGCTTCAAGAGAGGCCGAGAAAAGACGCCTTTCATCTCGGCCCTCGAGGGAGACGAGAAGGGACACCTCTCATCTTGTCCTTCGAAGGAGATAAGAAGTTGGTGTGTCTGGGTCGAGTCCGTGTGTAGTCTGCTTGAGACACGTGTCAGCTAGTTGAAGCGATTAACACTTCCTTATTTCTGTGGCACAACACCAATGAATCCCCCCCCCCCCAACCCCTTCTCTCCCAATGGCCCAAAGTTTAACATCATGGTTGTTTGAAAATTGGGTGATAGCAATTTTAAATCTGAACTAGATAACAAAATTGAATACCTCATCAGAGAATTTTAGTGACGACTGCCCCTCAAACAGCAAACCTGAATCTCTTTAATAGGCGTGACGGGACTATTTTCTGAAAATACATTTTGTGCAAGTCCAGTTTGTGTATTTAATCAAAGTTGCAACTCAAGAAGCCAATTAATGACAGGCAATTACCATTTCAGTTCGAGATAAGTATTTTATCACAGATGTGTCCTGTTTTATCATGATTTCGACAGGAGCTTTTATTAACTTGACAGACAACAGCCCAGTGATCCGTTAATCCCTCAACAAATATTGAGATTAGGCATGCCTTCACTAAGTTTTCCATAGGAATATGTTGGCCTTGGATATGGATTTTATGACTAGTATAACTTGGATATGAACTTCATTCAAGCATAACCCTGTAGCAATGAAATATCCTAAGAAGTTAATTTAATCAATAACATGAAAGGCAGCTCAAAGGTAGCGATGCTAATTAACAATATGAAAGCTTATACGGTTGTAAATAGCACAAGAAAATTCTAGGGTTTTCAAAATAAATCAAACGACAATAAACCCTAGAAATTTAATCTAATACACATGATTAATCCAAAGAGGAGATTAACAATAGTTGCGGAAGAGTACCTGGATCCATGAATTAATTTGCAGAAAAATTACCGAAGGGATTGAGATCTTCTAATCTGAATGGCCTTTCCAAAATTCCTCTCTAGATGAGGGTGAAGAGAAAAAGAGAACATGCAATTACATTAAGGACCATAACCCATAAAATAGTTATTGCAATTTCTAATTTGACCCCTCATCAAATTAAAATTACAATCTGGTATCTACACAATGGGCCCATGACACATTCAATACTCACTGACCCAATTTACCTGATTGATCACTTTATGCGGGTCAACTTTAAAGGATAGTGTTACACACTAATATAACATATGTGCCCACAATTTAGATTTAATCCAACATATACATCCAGATTTCATTCGTACAAGCCTTGATTCCTTCTGCAAAAACAGCATGAGAGTCTTTCCACGGGTTACTGTCACAACCTGATCAGACTTGATTCAGTCTCTGTGACAAGATGAGACAACCTCAAACCGATACTCCATTGTTTGGTTCATCGCGTTGCTTCAAATAGGATGGACGAGGGAAAGTCTCTGTCGACTCTTGAATTCTTCTGTTGACTGCGCGTAGCTCGGTAGACTGGGTTTTGGTTTGTTGTTTGGGACAAAGAGGGTTCAGAGTCGACTGGTATTATCAGTCATTTGGGCTCTATGCTTCACTCTTGTGACACATTCAGTCTACTACGTTCAACTCCGTCGGTAATGTTTTATCTCATGCGTCGCGATCTGCACGCTCAGAGTAGACTGAGCTAAGATTCAGCCGACTGAGCTCGCGATTTTGCTGATCATTAATTCTTCTCCTTGTTGTTTCTCGTCAATTGTTTGGCCAAGTTGCATGTGCATTTGTAGGACTCCTTTACCGTTGTTTTTACACCAGAATCCAAGGTTGCTTGGGGTTTATCACATATGATGTTAAAGGTTTTGTGAGAGAAAAGTTTGGGTTTCAATCTAGTTTCGATTAAACTTGTTATTTAGGGTTCTAATTTATGGGAAAGTCGCATTATAATTACACCATGAGTGTTCGAACCGTATTTATACACGCGTCAATATCGAATATTATTTATATGAAAATTCGGGTCTTACACAGCGTCTTGCTTTTAAATCCCAAACTTGTTCCATGTGTGCCTTTGAGTCTTTAGATTGAGGGGTGTTTGGGGAGGTTATCATTATTATTATTTTTTTTATCAAACTAGTTTATTAGCTAATTTTTTCATATCTATATTTTTGGTAACATCTCAACATAAGCCAGCAAGGTTTCATTTTAAAATGGTTAGGTTTTCCCAACTTTTGTAATACTAGCTTAAAAACTCATCCAAAATAAGCTAAGTTTATCCAAACAAATGACTATTATTATCCACACAATATCCTTTTTTTTTAATTAACATAAAAGCCAAACACTATCAAAAGCTAGCATAACTTATAAGCTTAAGAAAAATAAGTCCTCCGAAACAGCCTCTAAATCTGAAATCGCATGAAGTGTATACTCGTAGCGTATCAAATGCCCAAAAGGGCCTAACGACAACTTTAGAGGTAACACAATGTAATTTTAGATGAATCTTAAGGTGTATACGGTAATTCTTTAAAACTAGTTAAAGATTGATCTTGACCTAGTTTTTGGATGTTATGTAAGTTTGGCTAAAATTATGCAAAAACACCCCTAATTTTCTTAAACTAAGTTTTGTTCTTAAAACTGGTTCTTTTCCAAACCAACTACGTGGAACAACTTGAGCCCATTTTAGCATAAAAATGAACGAGGATCAATGCTAGTCCGGTTTTAAAGGATTTGCGAGAACCAAATAGGGTTTTTCAATATTAGTTCCCCCAAAATTTCAATATCTTGAGATTAGTCTCCAAATCATCATATTTTAAAATTAGTCCCCAAATCTTAATATTTTGAAACTAAAACCCCCCATAATTTTAAAGTGTTTCGAAATTAGTCCCTCTAATAAGCACCAAGTTGAAGATTTGGGGGACTAATTTCAAAATGGTTTACACATTTTGAGGACTAATTTCAAAATGTTAAAAGATTTGGGGGACTAATTTCAAAGTATTGAAGATTTGAAGGATTACTACCGAAGAACCCATCCGAAAAACAAAAGGTGTTCTTTGGAATTTGTCCTTTAAACCTTAATAATTTGAAATTAGTGACTCAAATCATTAAAATTACTACTAAGTCCCGTAATTCTTAATTGGAATCAGAGGGGATAACTTGAAAACCAATTTATAAGAATGGCATGATCTTAATTGGAGTTTCAATGATTTGAGGGAATAATCATAAAACACTCCACAGAAGTTAAGGGGACTTAATTGCGATCCCAAAGATGTAGAGGACTATTTGATAATATTAAAGAAAGCCCTTGAACCTCTCCAAAACCTTAATTCTGCTGGATCACCAAAAATCGTTCGCAGAGAAGAGATGAGCAGCAGCAGCAACTGGCGATCCCTCCTCCTCCGCATCGGCGACAAGTGCCCGGAGTACGGCGGCTCCGGCGACCACAAGGAACACATTGTAAAGCTCCTCTCTCTCTCTCTCTCTCTCTTAATTTTTTAAAACCCTAGATTCTCCTCATTCTCTAAACCCTAGCTTTTTCTAAGGGATTGCATCATAAACCCTAACTCGACCTATTTGAATCGCAGGATACGTGTTACAGCGCAATCTTGCGCGAGTGGGAGAATTCTAAAGATGACATCTTTGAGGTAAATTTAATCTCTGTGTTATAGTTCGTTATTTGATTTCTCTTTTTCTGACTGAAACTGGAGGAAATTTCCCTGAATTTAATCTTGTTGTACATGGAAAAGAGTATATGAATCTTAATTTCATAGTAGAAAGCCATGAAGAGTGACGGATCCAGTATTTCCGTAAAATAGCGTCACTACATAATTAGTAATTAAAAAGATTTTACAATTGTCCCCAACGAGTATTCATATTTTGAAAAGAAAAAAAGAATACATAATTGCATCTTTAGAAATATTGTCAAATACATCTTTCTCAATATATGTCATAAGAATGAGTTTTTGTGTTACGGACTTGAATTGAAAGGTGAATTTTTTAGTGGATAAATTCCAGAAAAACCTCCTCGACTTTTCGCATTTCTTGGATAACTCCCCTAGCTTTCAAACTACACAAAACCCTCCTTATGTTCTAGGGTTCTTGGAAAGAACCCTTCAACTTTCAATATCTTTCACAAAAAAACTCTTAACAGTGTTAACCGCAATTTTTCATGTGGGTGGGCAAAATTACATAGGAAGATATTTTGCTAGTGACTTGTGGTTCACATTTTTAGAGGATTTTTCTAAAAACATTGAAAGCGTGCTTTTTTTTTTTAAGAAAAAGGATGGGGACTCAAATAGAATCCGCAGCCACCATCACATTCCTTCAAAAACAGATTGGATTCATATAGCACCATGACCCCCAATCTTAAGATAATGATGAAACAGATACCACCATTACATCAGCTCATAAAAAAAACGCCATCCCCTTATGTTTCTTATATACAACCACATTACTGTCCAAAAACTACGCAAACTAACCAAGAAAGCAAGCATATAAAAAAAGCGATCGAAGCATCTAAGCAATCTCCTTATTTCCACTTTAAGTCCTCCGATTGAGTCTTCCTCGCCTCTAACAGCAATGTCAGCATTATTATCCTTAATTCTGGCAGCAGGGTGACTCCAATCCTTTTGTTTTTGCGCCCTGTAACACATTGATTATGAAAATCTACCTGGAACGTTGTCAATCCAAAACAACGCAAAATAGTTAATTTTTCCCAAAACCTCCAGAGCATGAAGTTCTTTTTTATTATGACACTCTCATGTTATGTTCATGCCATATTGACCAAATTAAAGCGCTGACAATCTGACATAGATATCCCAACAAAATCTTTTATCTGTGGGCACCTTAACAAGTCTCCATCATGACCACAAGTTTCTAAGCTTATCAATATCTGCCAAAATCTGCAACTTATGCATTAGAGTTCTCCACAAAGAATGTACAAAATTACATTTCAAGAAAAAATGTTCGCAAGTTTCCTCACATCTTTCACATAACACAAAAATATTATCAGTTTGTACTTCTTTCTTCAATAAATTGCTTTTAGAATTCAACTTATCAAGAGTGGCTAACCAAAGAAGAATCTTCACTTTATTAGGCACAGGAACACCCCAAATACACACAATATCACATCTTAACCCACCATCAATCAGAAAATGATACAAAAATCTAACAATAAACTTCCCCTTACTTTCCCATACCTAGATCCTACTATCATCCTCCTGTTTGAATGAAACAGAACTTATAATGTGCAACATATTCACATATTCATAAACCAAATCCCCTTGAAGTTGCGTGATGAAAGATATGTTCCAACACCAGTTACCATTAATGCATGTTCTACGTGATATGACGGAAGCATTAGGTTTTTCACCGAACTTAAAAAGATCAGGAAACAGAGAGGACAATGAGCCATCCACAACACATCATTTGTCTAGCCAAAAAAAAAGGTCTGATTCCCATTTCCTAAAACCACCCTAGTACTCAACAAAAAACAATCAATTGATTTAAGAATACTTCTCCAAAACTTATACCCCTCAATTCTCTGATTAATCTTCAGTTCACCACCCTCATAATAATTATGTGACACAATCTTTTTCCATAAAGGTAATGAGCCATCATACCATCTCCACAACCATTTACCTAGAAGGGCTTTATTCATGGCGGTTTGTAACTCTAAAATCCCTAACCCTCCACAACTCTTAAGGTTTACACACTAAACTTCATGCTACCAAATTATTAGCATTAGCTTTCTCATCCCCCCCACAAAAAAAAAAAAAAAATCTCATTCTGCTTCTATCAATCCTACCACGCACCCATTTGGGAAACCTAAAAAAAATATCCAAAATAGTGGAACGACAGTGAAGACTGAATTTACCAAAGTCCCCCCTACAAGGTTTTACCTTTCCAACTAGGCAACCTTCTATCAATTTTATCCAACGGATACCAATCCTCTTTAAAAAGTTTACTAGGTCCAAGAGGGACACCCATATATAGTAGGAAAAGCACCTACTTGGCAATTCATCATGCAAGCAACCAATTGTTGTAACTCCTCATTATGTTCTAGCAAAATGACTAAGCTTTTAGAAACGTTAATCTTGAGACCTAAAATCATTTCAAAACCATATAACATCAACTTCAAAGTGGTCAATTAGTTCCTATTAGATTTGCAAAAGACAAGAGTGTCATTTGCATATTGTAAACATAACACTTTTCTAGGACAACTATTAGGACCTAAGCCTTGTATTAAATTTTGGCTTTCTGCTAAGAACATTATCTTGGAAAAAAATTAACATCTATCAAACAAAAGTAGGGAGAGGTGGTCTCCTTGTCTAACACCCCTTCCTGTATAAATTCAATTACCAGGGTTACCATTAATAAAATTACAGATTTTCCTCCATGTAGACAAAGACTAGCCTATTTAATCCATCTATCTCCAAACCCTCTTGCTTTCAAAATATCCAATATGAACCTCCAATCTAACATATCATAGGCCTTTGGAAAATCTAACTTCAACAAGACTCCACCTACGTTTTTCTTATGGAAACATTCATTTATTATTTTTTGGGCTGCTGCCATTCCCTCTAATAATAATCTGCCCTTAATAAAATCTGATTGAATTGGATCAACAAGCCTTGCTTAGTATTAAGCCTATTAGTGAGCACTTTAGTAATTATATTATACACAACATTCAGCAAACTTATAGGTCTATACTTCAACTAGATGAGCATATGTCTTCTTAGGGAGAAGCACAATACATGCATAATTCAATCTGTCAATCTCTAAGTTTCCTTCATATAACTCCTCAAACATGCTAAACACATCATTTTTCACAATCTCGCAAAATTCCTAAAAAAAGAGGAGAAAAATCATCTAGTCCAGGAGATTTATCATTATTCATATCAAGCACTGTTCTTCTAACTTCCTCAATAGAGAAAGGACTTTCTGTTCTTCATAACCCCAATCATGAGTAGGATATATCTTACCCTAATCAACACCACATCTATTATCTACCAATTATTCAAAAAATTGCTTAAAATCATACTCCCTTTAAAAGCACGAGTTCGGGAAAATCTTTCTATGGTCAATATTACCCTTCACTATTTTAAATATTTTATTTATATCTTAATCTATCATAATTATATCTTATCCTAATCCTACATGAACTATCTATAGCTTAACAATTAAAAAATAATTAATAAAATATATAAAATATCTTCATGGTATTAGTTTGTTAAGATAAAGAAATTATACGTAGTTAACGTACTATAATACATAAAGTATTGCAAAAAAACCTAAAAGTTTTAAAACTGCACAAAATGCCCTGAAAAGTTTAAAATTATAAAAACTATCCTGATGTCTAAAAACTTAAAACAACAAACATGAAAACAAGAAATTAGCACAAGTTTACAAAGAATTTAAAATTTGCGGTTAACATCTCAATATCTTAAAAATTATAGAAACACCCTCAAAAGTTTAAATTACAAATAAGCACATGAAATTCTAAAATTTTAAAACTTGCAAATAACATAGATGAATTCAATGGATTACTATAATGCATGAAAATTTTTGACATTTCAAAACTTAAAATAACAAATATGAAATCAAGAAATTAACAGCAGCCTCTAAAGAATTTAAAAATTTTAATTAACACAATCAATGTCCCAAAAATTATAGAAATACCCTCAAAAGTTCAAATTATTAAAAAAAACAACCCTAACATTTTAAAAATTCTAAAATTTACAAACAACAAAAGATGAATTCAAGAGATTACCCTCATGCACATAAAAATTTATAATTTGTCGGAATTAACCTCAAAGTTACAAAAGTTGTAGAAAAAACTTTTTTCAAATTTAAAAATCATAAAAAAACTCTAAATTTTTAAAATTTATAACCAGTACACATCAAATCTGAAAACTTTAAAATTTATAACCAGTACACATCAAATCTGAAAACTATTGGTAGACCGCTAAAATTTGAATTTTTTAAAAATTAATCTATAATCTGAAAACTATTGGTAGACCGCTAAAATTTGAATTTTTTAAAAATTAATCTATAGTTTTAACAATTACAAAAAACAACCTAAAAATTTTAGAGTTGTAAGAAATATCGTGACATTTAAAAATTACCACCAACACATGAAACATAAAAGTTACAACTACCAAACTTAAAAGTAATTTTTTTAAAAATACTCCTAAAGTTTTTAAAATTACAAATCACACCCTCAAAGTTTAAAACCATAAAAAGGCTAAAATTTTAAAACTTGACAAAGAAAAGTAAAATTGTTAGATATTCTTTCATTAAGATATATATATTTAATTTCCAATTTAGGGTTTATTATCCCTTTTCAGCATCTAAAGATAGTCTAAGTTGATACTAATAAACAAAAGCAATAAGAATTGATAAAAAATATCCGGTTAGGGAATAAAAATTTAAAAAAATATTATAGCTTAAAAATTATTGTTATCATATAAATTAAAGTAACTGCATAAAATTTTATTAATAAGTTGGACCAGCAAAACACATTAGTAACATTAATTAATTGATGTTTAAATCCATAAAAATGATAAAATTTTATAATATAATAGTTTAGCATTAATTAATTATAATTTAAAAATATTAATCTCTGATGTTAATAATATTTATAGGGTAAAAGAATACAATGAATTATGTATGGAGAAACTATCAGAATGTCCAGAGATATTCCTTCAAAAGAATCAAGCTATTTCCATTGAAAATAGAAAAATGACAAAAATAAATCTAAAATTCAGAAAACATTCATAAATCATTTGACTTGGTATTAACATAAGGCATGTCTATCAAAGAAGCACCAACTAGGTTACAATGAAGAATAATTAAATAACTTTATCCTAATCAAAGAAGAATTCTCTATGGAAGATATAAGAAAAATTAGTAAGCATTCATAAATTTCATATTTTGTTCTTCAAATACTAAAAAAATTAAATATTAATATTATAATCTAAGGAAAATTAGCAATAAAAAATATAGGTATTTAGTTTAGATCTTTGTGAAAAATAACAGGGATAGAGTAAATATAATATTATTGACGTAACGAAAACTCTTATTGGATGCACATCAGAAGAATTCATTGTAGAGAAAAAAGAGGTAACTCTTAATCTTATTTAAGTAATAAATTAGAAACACAAAGAATTTCATATATATGAGATTAATATTTATTCCCATTGAAATAAAAATATTAAAGTCTGTATTTTAAGAAGTTTGTGCTGAATATTGGAAATACATTTAACTTCTTTGTGAAGTTAAATGACAAGATAAAATATTAATGAGCCCACGAAAGATAACAACACAAAAAATACAACTCTAGCATGATATTACAATCGAGTAGATGATGAAGACACTACTCTAGAATTGTCCGAGAAAAAGATAAAGGTGAGGAATGATTGATCTCAGCTCAATAAAAAAATAAAATGTAAGGAATAAAAGATAACATTTTATAAATATTTTATAGAATAATTTAATTATTTTGAGTGAATTTAGGAATTTTCAGAAGGGAGTTTCATGAGCTTTTTTCAGTACTTTTATATGCTTGTGGAGATGCTTTTATCATATGAAAGTATACTAGAGTTAGCATTAATATTTAATTTATAATTTTTATGAGGTCTATCAATGATTAGGAATAAACTTCATATTCTTTTTTGTATCGTTTTAGCATACTATTAACCAATCATTTTGACTTATTGGTTTTAAATAATCACCTTCCTTGTATGACATTATTTTAATATTTTTTAATTTTGCAACATTATACTTTCTCAAGTAAAGCTTGGTTTCATGTTAGTCAAAATAATATGAAACTTTAAATTATTTTCAAATTATATTTGTTTTCTATCAATTCAAATATCAACATAAAAATTTAAACTGGGTGTAGCCCATTTAAACAAACATCAAAGAAAAATAAATAATCACAATATAAAAGTTTAGAGACAAAAGTGAGCATAAACTATTAAAGTGGAACTGAGAAACAAATTTTAGTTAGAAACTAAACTAAAAATACTTAAGCATGGTATTTAACCACGTGCATTGCACGTGTATAAAACCTAATGTTTATAAAATACATCAGCAATCCCCTCTTCAGAGGCAATTTCTATTCCTTCATCTTCCACATGGGAAACTTGATTAGATCTCCTTCCATTGGCTATATTATGAAAATATCTAATATTACTATCCCCTTTCTTTAACCAATGGGCCTTAGATTTTTGCTTTCCAAAATTTCTTCTTGATTTAATGTATCATTTAATTGGCGGTTAAATCAAATCTGTTACTCCTCTTCATATCATTTAAGTCTCTATTTTTCTCTAGAACATCAATCTTTAGAATTTGATCTAAGATGTTCTTCTTAGTTTTTTTGATACTATAAAAATTGTTTTGAGCCAAATTTTTTATTTTTTTTCTTAAGAATCTCAACTTCCCAATTATATTCCTTGCTGCAGATTAACAATTAGGAGCAACCTTCTTAGGAAAGCTCTCATTTTGCATCCATACCTTTCTAAATCTAATGATCTTTTTACTTGATAAAGCTTCTTTAACCTCAAGGCAAATAGGTATATGATACGACAATAGACATGCATACCCTATTTGACTAAATAATGAGAACTTACGCTCCCAAGCCAAGTTAAACAAAAATCTATTCAATCTGCTATTGAAGGGGAATCTCTCATTAGTCCATGTAAACTTTCTACCTCTCAAAGGAATATCTATAAGTTCTAAATCATTTATGATCTTATCAAACTCTTCTTGCTCTCTCAAGTAACTTCTCTTCCCTCTTCTATCATTCACTTCCTTAGTGATGTTAAAGTCACCTACAATCACCCAAGCACATGTCAAAGAAGACATGACAAAGAAGACCTGCCAAAAAATAACCCACTCATCATGTATTAGGTCTATATATGGAAGAAATGGACTGCTCAAATCCATCACTTCTACTTTTTAATATCACTGTCAAAGTATAAACATCAACCACTTCTCTTATTTTTCGCCACTTATTATCAGCCCACCCAATCAACACTCCACCTGAGGCTTCATTAGCATGCAGAATACTTCATTCAGTATACATATTACCTCATATTTTTCGTAACATAATATTATTCACAACTTCTAACTTTATTTTTTGGAAACATACGATATCAACTTTATTTAAATAATAGAATTCTGTCACTCCAACTTTTCTGCTATCTTCTTCCAACCACCTAACATTCCAGGGTATAAAATTCCATCACTTTTACTTTTTAATATCACCGTCAAAGTATAAACATCAACCACTTCTCTTATTTTCCGCCCTTATTATCAGCCCACCCAATCAACACTCCTGAGGCTCCTTTAGCATGCAGAATACTCCATTCAGTATACATATTACCTCATTTTTTCCGTAACATAATATTATTTCACAACTTCCACTTTATTTCTTGGAAACATACAATATCAATTTTTTGTAAACTATAGAATTCCCCTCCAAATTTTTTGCTATCTTCCTCCAACCCCCTAACATTCTAGGGTACAAATTATCATGATTAAAAACAATATAAAACCCTCATTCATCGACTACACTCAAGCCAAATGAGCCCTCTCTCTCTCTCTCTAATTTCCTAATATGCTCTATTAGATTAAAACCTTCTTTTTCATGAAAAATCAAAACACATTGAGCTGAAAAATTACTAATATGTTCATCACTTAAGCCATCAAACAAGACAGGAATAAAAGAAGAGCCTAGAGAAGAATTTGTACTAGTAGTAGTAGTCACCTTGGATGAAGTACTTGAAGTAGAAATCCTTTTGTCAAGCAGATTAAGTCTGGCTAAAGCTTTATCAGCAACATGGATATGATGAGTATTTTGCAGTCTCGTGTTCCTCCTTAACCTGACAACTTCTTGATTGTTCTGGTTTGTAGTGTCACCTATCACCTTACTAAAATGTTGATTATCATCAACAACTACCATAGCAGTAAGCTTCACATTAAGAACCATTTCACCATTTTTATATTCATCCAATCTGACCTCTTCCACCAAAGTCTCCTTCCCATCATCAAATTTATCACAAACAATTAAAGTCCAAAAGTCTTTCCCCATAATGTTAATATCCTCCATCCTTTTATCATTTTCATCTGGAGACAAATCTACATGAGGCACTGTTTTAAATATCGGCCGATAATCGATATTATCGGCCAAGTTATCGGATTTGGGAGCTCTCCGTTAGGATAAATTGAATTTTTAATCGGTTATCGTTTTTTTAGGTTTATCGGCGATTTATCAGCGTTATCGGCACTTATCGACCGATAAGTAAGACTTTTTTATCGGGATTATCGGGATTATCGGCCAATTTTGACTAACATTATATTTTTTTCAAGGCTATGATGCAAGTTTCGCTTTCTACAATTGGTTAATGATTCTAAACATGATGATTTACATTTTGGTATGTTTATATTTCATTAAGCATGATTAGATTATATTTTTTAATTGTTATATTATATATACACATCATCCAATATATCACTCCGATAAATACTACTTATCCCCGATATATCCCCGATTTTCGCTATCCGATAAGGATTTTGGCCGTCCGATAAATCCCCGATAACCGATATTTAAAACCTTGACATGAGGTGCATAATCATCAGATTTTTGAGTATTGCCTTCCTCACCCAAGTCCCTCACAGCTTCTTCAATTTTATCCTCCTCCATCTTTATCTTGTTGAGGCAACACATGCTCATCAACAGATTTTGATTCTTCAACATCTTTCTCTTGCTCTTAACTTCTTATAACTTCTACTCTCTCCTTCCTCATCTTGTTGCACCTTCTTTTCATAATTAGCAACAAAACTCTCAATGGTAGAACTTTTACTATGATTATCAATCTGCCTCCATAACTTGTAAGCATCAGGACGCAATAGTTGTTGTCTACTTGTCTGTAATTATTTTCATTTTTCATTCACCCCCATTATTGCCACCCTTTTTTGATCTCTCAGATTCATGATGCACACCTTAGAATTTCTACTAGAATCATTACCCAACATTGCCATGATTTTTCATCAATATTCTTTCAGCCTTACCTTTATTATCATCACTTTTTCGCACCACTATTATATAACACTGAAATGATTTCAACTAAAATAATATAAATGTGATCTTCAAAGTAAATTTTCAATTGTAAAAGAATATCAGTAGGATTCACACATTTAACCAACATGATGGCTTCAATCATTTCATTTTTTTGGTGGATTCATCTATAGTTCTAGGAGATCAACATAAGGTTTTAAAGCTTATTAAGAAATCCCAATTCAATAAATGAGGTGGAACCCCTCTAAGTTTATCTACACTTTAACATCTCAATATTCAGTTATTTCTCCATCTTTTAGTGACCACTATTTCACATTCAATTTATATTCACCAATCGAAATAGTACCAAGTCTAATCACAGCATTTAACCTTTCAAACTCAGCCATCTTAACAAGAGATTTATTATTAGGTGAGATCTTATGTCCCACTCAGATGCACTTGAGATATGAGATAGTATCATTCTTTAAATTTCTAGCAGAGATATTTTTGCCATCATTCACAGAAAACACAATATAATTGGCAGATCTATGACATTTAGCATCTAAGAACTCAGATGAACCAAGAACAGTTGAAGCCATATGAATTTTATTCTCTTGCCATATAGGCTTACTTTCTTCTTGAACAAAATGGACCGTATCATCAAAGTTTACAATGATTTGAGATTTACCTTTATTCCACTGTTCCTCTGTAAATTTTTGACCATGGCTCTTGTCAAAATTACTAACAAACATAGGATTTGCAGCAAACCTAGGATCCCCAACTATTGCATTTTCCCTTCCAGCAAATCTAGAGTTTCTGAATCTACCTGTTCCTTTAGGGATTTGAAACCCTCATCCTTGATGTCAAAGGATCCCATTGTTGTCGTCCTTGAAAATGTTGTTGAAATCGATCTTGTTGTTGAGCACGTTTAGGTGATCGAGATCGATGTCGCTCTCCTCCCTCATCTTGAGCTCTTAGTCTACAATCTTTCGCTTCATGGCCGCTTTCTCTGAAGTAGAAGTAATGCCAAGATCCACCGCAAGAACTCCGCATGTGACGACCCAATCCATAGTGAAAGCACGGTAGACACTGACAAACTTCTTCAATTGAAAGAGGGGGCTTAGGGTTTTGTTTCGTAGAAACCCTAACCCAATTTTTATTCTCACCGTCTTCGATCAAATTTTCCTACGATCTACAAGAAGCATGAGAACCAACTACTCCTTCAATTTTACAGTCGAATATCTATTCAATTTTCCCTTTTCTATTGAGTCTCGAGATCCACGTTCCATATTGGAATTTGGATTTCAAATTTGGAGATGTTTTCCTTATTGGGCTCAGAATGATCATTAGAGGGCGGATTATAGCTCAACGAATTTAGATCAGAAACCCTAATATTATGATTAACGCCAAAAAATCTATGTTTTGGGTGATGAACTAAAATCTCAGGAAAAAGAGATAAAGACCATTGAAAGTTGGAGGTTTTTGAGAACCTCAAAAGTTAAAGAGAGTTTCGTGACATTTTAAAAGTTAAGGAGACTTATCTGAGAAACCCCAAACGTAAGAGGTTTCATGGTTCTCCTTGACCAAAGTGGGGTCAAAAGTAAAGGAGTGTTTCATGACATTTTAAAAGTTAAGGAGAGTTATTGGAGAAACCCCAAAGTTAAGAGGGTTCTTGGTTCTTGACCTAAGTGGGGTCGCATGACCCCACATTGGTCAAGATGGATCTGCCTATGCCCATGAATAAATAATTCCTTTTTTTAATTAAAGAGAAAGTGCAGTTCACTAGATAGACTACTAGAAAGTCCCCTTTTTTGTTCCAACTTGGGTTATCTGTAGTTGTTTCTATGGTACCAGGGAGTTCTACTAGCTCTAATTTCTATAGATGAACATCTCACTAGATTGGTTAGAAAAAATTGCAGTTGCTGACGTGGGTTTGCTTGTCAACATGATCAAGGTGCCATGAAGCTCCTTGCTTTTACTTACCTATAACTAGATGTTATCAGTTGAATTGTATGTCAATTCTAGCAATACTTAGCACATCAAAAGCTGCATTCTCTTGACTGCTTATCCAGCTGCATGCGACCAGATGCATTCGGGATGTTTATTTGGGTTCTTAAAATTCTTCTATTATTCATTGCCTATTAGTTAAGATATCGTGCACTAGCACATTTAGATGTGCATGCTGTTGAAATTTGACTAATACTACTGTAAATTGCCATTCTTTATACTTTTGTCAAATTTGAGTTGTATCTTCCTCACTTAGAATTATTGACAATCAGGCATTGCAATGTAAGATACTTGTGCATGAGTTTTTACCGAGTGTTGCTCATTCTAGACACTTCATCCTAGAACAGCTGAGGCCTTACAGGAACGAAACTGAGCATCGATATGTTTTTCCATGTTTTCTTGCTTGATTTTCTTTTCGTAGCTCGAATAACCTCATGGGAACTCCAATTTAAGCAGTTAGGTATGTGTGTATAATATATATAAATTAATTCATGAATTGTTTATTATTCTTTTTTGAAGCAAAGAATACCTAGATATATAAATTGCTTATATGTATGCGACTTTTGTGGGCTTTTCACCTTGGAGATCATTGCTAAGGTGTTCTTTTGTATGTCTAGGGTTGTACATTATGAATGTGATATCTTACGTTATCTAACCTGTGAACTTTATTTCAAACAGCTTCTTCTTCAATGTGCAGAACAATTGCCCCACAAGGTTCCTTTTTATGGAGTACTGGTATGACATTTTATATCTTGCTCTTTCATACCTCTAGCATATTTAGCTTTCTGTCGACTTCTAAGAATATGCAGCCTTATTGATCTTTGTGTTCATATTACATACAGATGAATGATGGTGTTGTCATTTTCATGCTAAGGGTCAAGGACTTCCTGCATTGCACACTAGCTCTCATATAATTTAAGTTTTGCATGCATAAAGTCTTCATTTTCCGTTCTGTATGTTTGTAAGAATTAGTGTTGCCATAACATGACCAATGGAGGGTTGTAGATACTTTGCATTTTAAAAGATATATAATACATATACATCATGGCTGTGGCAATGAGATATTATGTGCATACATGATGATATAATAAGTGCTGCAATATTTGAACATAACAAGGGAAAAGTTAACATCATTGGGGAGTAAATGTTCCATGAACTGGGACAGTGCCATCATTCATCTGTATGCAAATATAATTTTTTAACAAGGGGAGTAAACATGGTAATTTAACATTAAATTAAAAAATAAGAATTTTAAGGTGAAAGTTAACAAATGTTATGAGAATTATTGCGTGTTAAGATTGCTTAATCTATATTGCTGGCTGTATATCCTTAAGCTGAAGCTTTGGGTTCAGTGGTCACTTGAGGATGTATAATCTTAATTATTTGCATTCTCCTTCAGCTAGAATTAGCTATACCTTTTCGCATAAGTTAACTTTGTTATATTTAATGTGGAGCGATTCCAAGGGTCCCATTGGAAACTAGCCCCTGTCTGTCTAGTTATTCATAATTCGCAACTTTATTAGGTCTTATCTTCCTTGCTTATGTATTTGTCTATCTCTGTACTTTACACCTGCAGGTTGGTTTAATTAATTTGGAGAATGAGAACTTTGCTAAAAAAATTGCAGATTCTACCCATTCAAGGTTCCAGGTAGGATGTTGCATCTTAGTATGTCTTTACTTTGTCAGTACTTGTACTTTATTCAGTGTAATATTTGAAGTTGCCATTCTTTTTAAGAGAACATATCACTTTATAATATCTTATGCTTTCATTTCGACAAGTATTTATAGTTCAATATAGGGTTTTTTTCCCCTAGAAACCACCTTAAAAATAGGGTAATTATACGGAAACCAACTTTCACTTTCAATTTATACATAAACCACTTTTAAAGTGGGTTTGTGTTGCAATCAACCACCTCCTAGTCAAGGTTTTTACTGAAAACCCAAAATTACCCTTAAAAAACTCACATTCAAGGCACATCACTTATTTTTTAGTGTTTAGATCTTGTTAGAATGCAACTTGTGCACCTTGAACTTGAAATTTTTAACCTTATTTTTTATTTTTTAGTGAAAAATTGAGTGGGAGGTGGTTGATTGCAACAAAAACCTACTCTAAAGGTGTATAAATTGAAATTAGTTTCTGTATAATTACCCTATTTTTAATGTGGTTTCTTGGTGGGGGACCCTTCAATGTGTATGTTGTCTCATCTTTATTGAATTATCTAAATGAGCTTGATATTTGTTAAAGCTTTGTCGGTTTAAGTTATTGAAGGAGCCTGAACAAGCTTTAATCGGGTCCAAGATGATTACGAGCCTAAGGGTCAGGGACTGTATGAAACCAGAATATTTGACGTGGCTGAGAGCTTATGTATTTCTTTTTTGTTAATAAATTATTCTTCATGTTATTTGAGTGTACAATAAGTAAAAAAGATTGTTTCTCTGAAAGCATTAGCGCACTCTACTTTTGAAGATTTATATATAAATAAACTATTTGTTTGATATCCGCCCATTAGCAGACTTCTTTTGACTATTTTAAATTCTTAATCAAGCTCGACCTCAAGCCAAGTCATGTTTAGTGTTACTTGAGCTTGTTCATGGTTGAAACAAGTTTATAATTATGTTGGAGGGGCGCTGATTTATGGGATGAATCTGAGCAAGACATAAGCCAATCATGAGCTGACATCATGTGCCCATTTAACCTCCTAGATTTTTAATCTGGCAATATTTACCATATACTGGGAAATCAGTAAACATGGTCCCATGTACAGGGTTATACAAATAAATCATTAAAATATAGGGTCATCCGCTTGTTTAAAATTCTCTTAATGGTTGCTCAGGTTTTTCTTTTCCTTTAAGAGCATGGGTCCTACGTGAAGCCCTTTATTCCAAATTTCCAATCTTTCTTGAATTTTTCGTACAAAAGAAAATCGGTGGCTCTCCCTGTTTATATAACTAACATACATCGAGACCTAAAAGACAACATGATGATTAAAGCTGAATAAAAGAATGTTTTGTTTGGTAGCTGTTATTTCTTGATTATATTTTTGACAACTTAGAAATAAATTTTGGCCTTTGTACTGATGTCTCTGTTTTGTTCAATTTTCAGGATGCATTGTATTCTGGAAATTGTAAAAGGGTTCGCATATTGTTACGGTTTCTAACTGTGCTGGTGAGTTTGTGCAAAGGAAGCAGTCATTATTATTATTTATTTAGTTTTCAACAGTTATTGCATGCTTTATGACAATTTGAACTCTTATGCTTCTCTTTCGTCATATAAGTATGTTTTTCTTCTTCAACATTGGTCTTCGTCTGATTTGCAGCTATGATGCAATTATGAAAGAAGGTTGTTTATTTCAATAGTATCTTTTCTCTTGTAGAAACTTGAAATCGTGGTGCCCTGATTCATTAATAATATCAAGTTGAGATATTGCATATGAATTTGGGCCAGTATCATTATTTAGGTCATATCCATCTTAATAGAGCCAGCTATGGAGGTCAATGCCACAAATCCCAATACTTTGGGATTTGAGCAAAGAGGCGCTTTCCATAAATCTCAATAGGCTGGATATGGAAGTGTGCCTCATCAGTCATACAGTTTATGCTCATGCATCCAAGGATTTGTAAGCTACTCAAATATCTCCTACATTAAGAAATGTCTAATATGGAAGAAAATGATATCTTGCTTTAGAGCATTAAGTTTCTTCTTGTAAGACATGTGAAACCAAGAAGTCAAAACTTAAAACACATTTTCTAGTATATTCATACTAGTGTGCACCCCGTGCAAAGCACAGCCACCTATTTTTTTAAGCACTGCATTTTGAACTTGCCTCCCTCTAAGTTTTAGTATATTTGATTTAATTATTGTATGCTTAAAATTAGAAATCATATCTATTCCTCTATACTTAAAGAAGGATCCAAATTTTAATACATTTGATTTAGAAATCATATCTACCCTAAATTTTAATACATTTGATTTGCTCTACTGTTTATAACACAACAAAAATACTGTAGCAACATTAAATTACTGTAGCATGAACAGAAGCGCAGAGGGCCATATTTGCCATATAGTCCATACTACATACTGTAGTATGGACAGTAACTCTTTGGATTCTCCTTCAAGTATAGAGGAGTAGATTTGGATTAAGATGATATATGTCCATCCTTATAACTAGTTTCAAGTTTGAATGAATGAAAGTTTCCTGATTTTAGACATTTAGTAATTTGTAAGTGACCAAATTCTATATTATTCCATTAATTAAACTAGGTAATGCTAACAGTGTTATTCTGGAAACACACTAGTCCTTTGAAAAGAAAGACCAAGGGCAACTGTACACCCTGTATTTGCACACCAAAATGCAGTGATCAAGAGTGAGTAGGACATATTTTTCCAAAGCAGAAAGAAAAACAAAAGAAACCTTAATGATTTACATATATCTAATTTCAATCAAAGAAAAATTTGAAAGTCTTGTCTGATGCCTGATATGAAACAAGTGTGCATTGATCTATAGTAATTGTTTATTTTGCATTCAGCTAGTGTCCAGACTATGTTAAAGGGTTATATTTATGTCTGTTTAAGCACTCGGAGATGAGGAATCTGGTCTATCCAACACATAAATCGTTAGAATTTTTAAAGCTGAAACAGATTTGGCACATGTTTTCTAGATTTCTTTAAAAACATGTTTTATGGGAATAAGCGATGACTCCAGCCCATCCGGAACATAAGGACTCATTTTGAAGAGTCTCTGCTTCCTAGAATATTCGAAATAGAGTATAATGTATAATTAATCCAAAAGATTTAATCCGTAAATGGGTTTTCAGTAGATGGACTGCGGTTTGTCAAGACATCCTGCAGGACATAAATAGATGGTGAGTTAGAGATAACATGTACACTATTCACCTTAAACAGCATAAAACTCTCTGATGCTAGATAAGGTATTAAATGCTCATATATATTGATTCATGGCTAAACTACTACTAGGAATTTATGTGATGCTTGTTATGTACCTGATTGATTGGTCAGGGGATCATAGTTCTCGGTGGAACCAAAAGACTTTGCCAATGAGGTCTCTGATATATCAGTTCGGCAGTGGACAAGCTCATGTGCAACTTGCATGAGATTACCTTAGTTATCAATGCATGAGTCCACTAGTGTTTGAAGGAAGGTTAACAATGAGTGTGTTGAGGCACTTGTTTTATACACATGGTTGCAGAAGCATTTGTTTATTCAAGAGCAGACGTCCTTATCTGGATATCTGTTTGTGTAGTTGTTTTACAGTTAACCTATTTATTTTGCTCTTTTGAGGGCCTTTATTTACTTGTTTAATCTTGTAGATAATTGTATTTAACATAAGTATTATGATAATACTACGCTTTTCCCCCTTAAATGTAAGCTTTTATTTTGCTGATACTTTTTATGTCTCCTTTTTCTTAATTACTTTAGGGGCTTTTGTAAGTACAATGGTCCATCATCAATTTTATTTCTTTTTTTTGGGTTCTTTTTGCAGATGTGCAGCAATGTTATCCTACCAGGTTCTTTAGTTGGAATATTTGAAACGCTGTTGTCTTCTGCTGCCACTACCATAGATGTGGATAATGGAAATCCTTCTTGGCAATCACGTGCTGACTTCTATGTTACTTGTATCCTGTCCTCTCTTCCATGGGGAGGTGCAGAGCTGGTTGAGGTGAGGTTCATGTGCAAAAGATAAAGGATATATTAGTTAATTTAGTTTGGTTCTTCTGTTGAGATTTTTGAAATTTCATGCTTCTGTTCCTAGGTGCATGCAGAAATAGCCTTTAATTGCTTAAGCTTTTGTTGCCTGGAAAAACATAAATTTTGGTGAGCTTAGATGTTCTTTCTTACCTACAACATCAGAAGGTGTTGTAGACCGTATTGTTATTAGTTGTCATACTACTGACACCTAACTTCATTTTAGGTTCATGACACCAATATGATCTATTGGTTTGCAAAAACCTTTTAGTGTTGCAGAGCTAATCAGCTAGTATGTAATTGCTTGTGCTTGGTCCTTTAGGAGTGGGAGAAAAGCTACTGCACTTCTAGATTTTTCTTGACATGGCATAATCTTGTGTTGTCATGATAATTCCATGGTGATCCAATACAATGGGGGAAGGGATGGTCCTATCCAACCTACTTGGCATTGAATATTAAAGATGCATGATTAAAAAATTTTGTAGAGTGGAAAATCTCTCTGGTTTGACTGAAATGTCAAAATATATTGATGACTACAATGGGGTGGAAATTTTGTTTTCATGAATCATGATGTGTACATGCCAAGTACACAACTTTATTTCTTTTCTCCCTTATCTTTTAAAGTTTCTAGTTTTCTAGGATTATGGGAAGTGGGTGATTCTCCTGATACATTAGGGTCTCATGAAAAGAATCATTAGTTTAGGGATACAAGGTTTGCTTATTTAACTCATTCTGTCAGATTGGTTGTCAAGAGATCTCTATAGAGGGAGCCATGGAGGCTACTCCTCTTTTTCTACCAGGCTGAACTCCTAATCATAGTACTGTGCAGCTTTGTCTAATATAATATAGACTTCGGACCCTAAAAGGATGATATTATTTAGTTTCTGGCAAATAACATTTGATGTTACATAAAGCACTAGGTGGCTTGGGCGCCGGACCCAGGTGAGTTTCCTATATACTTCTTAGTTACAATAATTGGTAATAAATGACAATATTATAGAAAATACTAGGCACCGCTAGACATCGGACTGGTGCCTAGCGCCTGGGCGGATTTCTTTTTTTTTTGTTACAGTGATGGTGGAGGAGATTTTTGAAAGTTAGAGGAGGTGAAGGAGGTGTTTATAGTTAGTGAAGGAGGTTGGATGGGTTCAGATGAAGTTGGGGGACGTGGAGGCTGAAGCAGAGGAAATCGCGACCAAGACCTACACAGTGTAGTTTGCAAAAGCAAAGGAGACCACGGGCCTCTACATATTCCCAAGACCTAGGTGGCCGGCCTGAGTACCGCCTAGCCTTAGGCAAGCGCCTATGAAAGGATAGACGCTTGCTTTTTAAAACATTGATAACATTACAAAATTAAAAAACAAAGTTAAAGTTTGCTAACATATGCATAGTATGCACCTAGTTTTTCATGATGACTTACGCATTACAAACCTGTTCAGGGACTATTCCCTTCCTTAAGGTGTATAGTATTAAAGTTTTTACAAAGACTAATATGCTCATCTAGTAGTTTTATAATTGAGAAATGGAAGTATTTTGTATATTGTACTACTTATGGTATCTTGATGCCCTTTTAGTTTTGGATGATACACTTTTAAGGCAGAGCACATTCTGTTTCATGTAAATGTTACTTTGAAACATTTTGAGGGATAATTGCCTATAATCGCAAAAGAGAAGTAATTTGTCCTTGTAAGCATATGTCTCATCACTTGATGCATAACTAAAGTACATGCTTCACACCTCATTTAGAGCTTCTTGAACCGCGCACTTCAGACTTTAGATAGGATGGAAGGGTAACAAATGATTTTCGAGTAAAATTAAAATGCTCCTACCTCCTCATTTCTTTTCGCCATCTCAAGGATTTCCCATTTTCTTTTTTATTCAAATTGAAAAAACAAAACAATTACCGTACTTAATCCTATCATAGGTCTTCTTCTTTTGTATGCTCTGGGTGAACATTTCTTTGCGCTCATTCAACTTTTTTTCCAACAATTCTAAATTATAGATTAATTTCTTTTCCTTGTACGTTGATGAAGTGTGATATTTATCTCTAGTATTTGGTCTTTTCTCTCTTTTGAGTTTTACCTCGTTTCTTGTTCATTTTTGTTTGGCTCTTGAATCAGTTAGCAATTGACCATTTTTTATTAAGAAACTATAACTTTAGGCCATGTGTTGTATATGTGACAATGTGGCATAAATAGGATATGTCTTATATGTGAAACTTAGTTTATTATGACTTGAACTTATCTACTTATACCACTATATATTACATGCTTATAATATTTATAAATTTTAAAGTAAAATATAATTAATTTATGAAGCTTGCACCTCATGCCTTGAAGTTTATGGCTTACTTATTAAAACAATCTAGCATCTTGCCTCGCATTTTTACGTTTTTTTAACTTGTTAGCTCATGTTGGTAATCAATGGGGAATTGAATACTGTTTTGCAGTCATATTATGGAGACTTACAATTGTAGGATCCACCAGACACGTTCTTGGAGAGTGACTCATGAGAATATTATATTTATCAAATAAAGAAAACGTAATACAACATCATTAATTTGTTGGCCAAAAGATCAAAATTGAAACAAAACTAAAATGGAGAATTGAATACACTTACTAAAATGGTTCAATGCCCTTCGCCTTGCGCTTCTGCTTTTTTAAACTTGTTGGCCCATGCTAGTAATCAATGGAGAATCAAATACTGTTTTTGCGGTCATATTATGGATCCTTAACGATGAATAGCATAGGATCTGCCAAACATGTTCTTGGAGAGTGACTCATGAGAATGCTATATTTATCAAATAAAGAAAAAAGTTGTACATCATTTAATTGTTGCCCAAAAAATCAAAATTGAAACAAAACTAAAATTCCTAATCCTAGCTAAACTAATATTTAAATAACTAAGGTTTGTTTCTGTACGGGTAGTTAGAAGCCATATTGTTTCAACTACATTTAAATTTGAATATAGTTGTCTGGTTTTGTTGTTGCAACACAAAAAGGTTGTTGCAAAAGCAAAATAAGCTAAGAATAGGAGAGTGGCAAACGTGCTCAGGTTGAAGAGTGTTCGAGCTACAGGAGTTGAAACTACATAACGATATAAATGCAATTGTTTTCCAACTACTTCTAACCTAGCACACCCTAAAATGTTCCAAAATAATCCGATATGAACTCAAATAGTATATACAAACAAACTATCTTGTCTAAATAAAGCAAATGTTTCCTAAGTTAAGATTTATTGCGATCCTAACTTATTAAGAATCGAAATTATATCTTTACTCTTATCTAAACAAACCTTACCTCAGAAGGCAATTCAAAATAACTGAAGTAGAATTTGTTCTCTATCAATATAATAGCTTTATTGTAGGAATGTGACCTCTAGATGACAGAATTTGAAGAAATTGCTAATGGAAAATTTATACCTTTCATTGTTACCTACGAAAAGTTAATTTGCTAAACTAACCTTTGTAGTTCCCGCTACATATGCTTTTCCAGAGCAACCCTCAGGACTATGAGCTTTTCAGCCTTTTTTGTTTCTTTGTCTGCATTTTTTTAACTAAATCTTTCTGTGTTGACTCGCCATTCCACATCATCTGTGGCACATACTTATTGCATCCATCCAAAGTTGGATTCTCATAATCCCCTAAACTCTTCATTTTACTTCACTTTGATAAAAACAACTATTATCCTAGCTATTTGCTCCATCACATGTCTGTCATTTGTGCATGGTTTCTGTTGAAATTAATTCTGAGGTAAACTAGACTCTATATAGACCTCTACTAATCTCTTATATTTATACTAAGAGCAAATGAACACATGTTACATATTATATGGAATATGCTAAACATATTCTTAGCATATTCCTTTATTCTTTCAATCACAGCCCTAGTATCTCTTAATCACATATTCCTAATACATTATTCCTAATATAACTATAACATTATTTATCTCCATAATATATTCATTAACACCCCCTCAAGCTAGAGCATATATGATATACATGTCCAGCTTGTTACAAACAAGATTTACTCACTTCAATTTATGATGCGACTTAAAAGACTGAAATCTTCTGTGTGGCCTTTCTTAAATATAGTTATCTTCATCTTCTAGTCTTCTACTTGAATATTTTCCTCCACGAACAACCTCAACCAAAATCACCAAATGTGATACCTCGATCTTCTTCACAAATCGACCAAATGAAACGATTCTCTCCATGGAACTACCAAACAAGCAACCCTTACCAGGGACCTACCAAGCAAATGATCCTCTCTAGGGATCCACCAAACAAAATCCTACTTTAGGGATCCACCAAACAAATGATCCTCTCAAGGATCTAATGAACAAATGACCGTTCTTGTTGATCCACCAAACAAACGGTCCTCTTCACGAAACAACCAAACTGACGGTCCTCTTCATGGATCAACCAAACAAACGATCATCTTTACGGATCAATCAAACTAACGGTCCTCTTCACGATTGAACCAACAAATGATCCTCTTCACGGATCAACCAAACAGACTCTTTATCGGTGGTCAAGGTTTCTAGAACACAAGCGGTCATGACGGTGGTGTTTAGAAGTTGAGTAGGCGGTGAATGAAGGGAAATTGAGGCGACACAGGCGGTGATGAGAACATATACATTAAGGATGACTATTGCTATCAATAATGACAATCCTAATCATCAACAAAGCCATCAAAAGCAGGACAGATAGGAATATGGGGTACTGTTCATGGTGAACAATCACCGCTCCCTATTCATGGTAACCAGTCACAAGAAAGAGAGGAGGTTGTATGTCAGAGCCAGGATTTTGATGGTGAGAGATTGAGGACCTAAGGTTTGTAAAGATCTAGGTTTGTGGAGGCTAAGGTTTGCGTGGCTTTGATACCATGTTGAAATTAATTCTAAAGGAAACCAGAGACTCGGTATAGAGCTCTTTTGATCTCTTATATTTATATTAAGAGCAAATAGACACATGTTACATATTATTAGGAATATGCTAAGCATATTCTTAGCATATTCTTTTTTCTCTCAATCACATCTCTAATATCTTTTAACCACATATTCCTAATATATTATTTCTAATATAACTATAACATCATATATCTTCATAATATTTTCATTAACAGTTTCTTATCATCACATGAACATTTTTTCATTAAGATGGTGATGGATAACATGTTGAAGCTTTGGATGGTGCCAGTGGCGTAGCCAGGAATTTTTTCTGCCCTGAGCGAAAAAATAACAAAGCAAAAAAATTTTAAACAAACTAAGAGTGCTTTGATTAGATATTGATAAAAAAGACAAAATTGTATTATACACATTCAAAATATGAGATATACCAGAAACAGAAGTATCTATTTAAGTCGATCTCTACGAGTATGTCGTGAATCAAACTCCTCTACCATTTCTTCTGTGTCGAGGCTGGAAGTAATTTCTTTTTCAATATAAAGTATCATGTTATTAGCAAGCAATTCATCTCCCATCTTATTGCGCAATGATGTTTTTATGAGTTTCATTGCCGAAAATGCTCTTTTCGTGTTTGCAGTCGAAACAGGAAAAGTCAACATGAGCCGAATCAACCTATCAATAAGAGGATACCTTTTGGATTTTCCTTTACTTACCAACTTTTGGCATAATCCTGAGAGTGTAGTAATATTTTAAAAATCAGGATCACACCGCATATCATGCTCATAATGTTGCAATTGATGCCTCACCGCATATCATGCTCATAATGTTGCAATTGATGCCTCAGCTGATAATTAATCTCCATTTCACTAAAATATTGGGGATAATATTTCTTCGCAAGCATGCAAAGGTCATCAACTTTAAATGATTTGAAAGAATCTTTTGGATCCAAAGCAGAGCTAAGAGTCTAAGACTTAGAAGTTCTACTGTTTTATCGGAGAATCTTTCACTTAACTCCATCACTTGTGTGTTAACAACTTCATATAATATATCAAAGCGATAATGATGCTCAATTGTAATTTCATCACTCTGCTGACAAGAACGACCTGTGCCCTTCACATAACAAGAACTTATATCGGGTATATCAATTTCATGTTTCACACAAAAGGATACTACAGACTGTAGAAAATTTTGCCATTTGTCATCACCTTTCAACTCATAGAGAAGAGTTTTTGTGATAGAGATAGAATCCATACCAGTGAAAATATCTTGATCTTTTCTTTGCAGTGATTGACAAAGTACTTCTGTTACTCTCATTATTTCAACCATTAAGTGTAAGTTGAAAACAAAGTCAAATGAACCCATTGTAGTAAACCCACCACTAGCTTTTGCACGGATTTTTCTATTCAACCCATCTGCCTTTATAATACCAAGAACTTTCCACACAGGTTTATACAAACCAAGCAAACTACAAGCTGAAGAATAGTGTGAGCCCCAACGAGTAGAAGCAGGTCGACTCAAAGTAGTCTGCTGATTACCTCCGATACTTGTTTGTAATTCACCTTTCTCCATCAAATTTTCAACTTCTTCCCTTTGTGCAGCTCTTAGTTGTTGATTCCGCTTAGGAGAAACACGAACCAAATTCACAATACAATTCAACATCTGAAAGAATAACTCAATGCTAGATAATTCGCCTGATGCTGCAACTAATGCAAGTTGTAAGCGGTGGGCAAAGCAATGAACATAGTATGCATATGGACATTCTTGCAAAAATAAACTTTGTAACCCACTCCATGCACCTCGCATATTGCTAGCCCCATCATAACCTTGTCCTCTTATATTCTGTACAAGCAATCCATGACGATCAAGTATAAGTGAACACATCTTTTTGAGAGTTTGTGCGGTAGTTAGGGGTGGCAAACGGGTCGGGTCGGGTCGGGTCGGGTTATAGTTGACCCAACCCATATAAGTGTGACCCGACCCGACCCGTTTAATAAATGGGTCAATATGATCCTACCCATTTATTAAACGGGTTACCCGACCCGACCCGAATAACCCAAAGATCCCGTTTGCCACCCACAGACATTCAAAACCATTCTCGAAATTGACCACACCTCTAGAATTTTTTGGTAGAGTCTCGAATCAGCGATCGCAAAACCTTAACGTGTAAGGCTCCGATTAGTCCAAGGCCTATACAAAGAACCACTCGATCACTGCCACGTCAAAAACATATATGTTTGGTATTCTGTCTCCACAGCTATCGTAATTTGGACGGTACATTGTCAACTTTTTTATCAAATTCTGGATAAGATTGCTGACGTGCACTTTTACTTTCCAAAATTGTAAACAAAAAAAACCAAGTCGCCATTTGACCCAAGACTTAGACATGTGGGACCTACGAGCAGGGAGCGATTGGGTCAGTCTGATTTATTACCACAAATTTAATCCACTGATTTATTATCTTACTCTAAAATTGTCAATTAAGACACCAATCTTCCAAATTTACCCTCTCAATCCCCCTAATTCCCCACTTATAGACAGTAAAATAGTTCCAAAACCAAGGGTATTTACGTAAGTAGATCTAGTCCCTCACTCATGCTGCAAATTATCCCCGCCCGCTGTCAGAGGAACAGGAAAAAATTAAGAAAATCATCGAAAGTTAGAGAAGAGAGCAGAGATTAAGACCTATAGTTGTCTACAGGAGGTGACGAGATCAGGGCTCAAAATGCTGGCGGTGTTTGATCGGACGGTAGCGAAGAGCCCTGAGGGGCTGCGATCGACGGCGGAGGGCGGCGGCGAGAACGGCGGTTGGGTCGTCGCTGGTGAGCCATTTCTTGTCAGTGAAACAAGGGGTGGTGACGATAAGCCTTGGGTCCTCTGTGCCTGAATCTATGGTTATTCGGGTGGGTATGTGTTATACGGGTCAGGCAGGTCAACCCGAATTTACCCATTTAATAAATGGGTAAATTTGGGTTGATCCGTTTATGACCCGACCCATGTAATTCAACCCATACCCATTATAAACGGGTCGGGTCGGGTCGGTGGGTTGGGTCATAGATTGCCACCCCTAGCGGTAGTGTCTTCAACCCCTATTACATCAAAAAAACCTCTCTAATAAAACCATCTACATCAACAAATCTTAACATGATAGCCATTTGCTCACAATTGGATTCATCTCGAGATTCATCAACTAAAATACAAAACTTAAAATCACCAATTTCTTCACAAATCTTTTTCCTCACCAAGTCACCCATAATTTCCATACTCTGATTTTGAACCATCGGTGAAGTATAACTATTATTCCCGGGAGCATTTTCTAAGATAACCTCTGCAACTTGCACATTAAGAGCTGCACTATATTTGAGCAATTCAATAAAATTTCCACGATTTGCTGAATCAAGAGATTCGTCATACCCTCGAAGAGCACATCCTTGACATGCTAGCCAACGAATAGCATTAATCGTAGTGACAACACGCAAGCGATTTTTCTTTATTTCAGCTTCATTTTGTAAGGTTAAATGTTTCTTAATGTTTTGAGATAGCTTTTTCAAAGCATCAAGCATTAAAACATTTTTTGAATGTATTGATCATGTTTCTCCTTCATGCACTTGAAAATGACTATCTTTTCCTCCAGCTCTCTTCCAACTATTAAATCCTTTCGAAGTCCAAGCTTCTTGTTTATGTTGTTGGGAGGAATTGCTCTCAAAAAGAAAACAAGGAAAGCAATAGGCACGGTCAGTTGTTTCAGAATATTCTAACCAAGCATAAGTCTTGAACCAATCATATCGAAAGCTACGCCCGTCTTCATTTCTTGGATATTCTCGGAGGTTTGGTTGGCATGGCCCTATTGCTATGTAACGACGTCGAACCTCATCTTGTTCTTTATATGGATATTTTCATATTGCTTGACGTAATCCTGGATCATAAGATACGATATCCTTGACCTTTTGAATTTTAGGAGGATGTTGCTCTTCTTCTTTATCATCAACTATTGGCTCCGTCGGCGGTGCCTCGCTTGAGGCTCCAATAATGTTTTTTTTTGGAATAAAATAAAAATAAAGTTTTCATTCCCTTTCCAGACATTTTACCTTCAAAATTTAATAGATTGTGATTAGGATATTAAAAGATTGCACATTAAAAGGTTATGATTAGGATATCGAAATCGCTAATGACTACCTAGATAACATCTTAGTCTATAAACTAAAATAATTAACAGAACTAACAGAGAGAGAACTAACAGGCACAAACAGAACTAACAATTCTATTTCATTCATGATGTGATTCTAAAAAAGGACCATATATAAAATTGTAAACTTCTAGAAACATTTAGTAAGGTAAAGGTGAATACGTGGTCCGAAGAAATTTTCTGAAAGGGTAAGTTTCACGAAAGCACAATGAACTACGAGACTAGGGTTTCAAATCTGTAAGAATAAAATCTTGAAGTTTGATCAAAACGGAGAAGTTTCTATCATCATATTGAATTTGAACTACAATACCTCTGGCGTTCAGTTGGTAGATGACGGTAATTTTTTTTCTTTTTTTCCTCTTGAAATTTGAACTACAATACCTCTTGAAATTTGAACTACAATACCTCTGGCGTTCAAAACGGATAAGCTTGGCTTCGGGTTACCAATAAATGTGGCGCATTTTGATAAATAAATGGAGGGTTTTGGATTTACACAAACAAAAAAATTGACAGTTAATAGACACAAGATGTGAAGAAACCTCAAAAAATAAAAAAACGGGTCATTAAAATGAGGGGGAAAAAAAATCAAACTTTGAGGTTAAAAACACCGATATAAATGGAGTGTAATCGAAAAATACTGCACAGCAGGAAGAGATTAAAAAAGCCATCAAAGAAGAAAAAGAAACTGACCTTGATTCGGGGACTCGGGGGTCGGGGCGGTCGTCGTCGGAGAGCTTGGGATCGGCGTCGAGCGGTCGAGGGCTTGCTCGGCGACGGCGAAGTGCTTGGATGTTGGATCCAACCAGGGCCAGCCGGCCAGGGGAGCGGGTGAGACTGTGAGAGAGGGCTCAGACTCGAAGCCTGACCAAGATCTCCGCCATTGAAAGTTTGAAACCTTTGGCCTGGGTTTTTTTTTGCCAGCCCCCTTTTCTGTTCTCTCACTTCGAAATATGTGGGGGAGAAGAGAAATAAAGGGTGGGGCTGTTGGGGGATGCATCTGTCCCTTGGGTTACGGGTATGGGTATTAAAAAAATTTATTTTCTTGTCCTGGGCAGCTGCCCAGGGCAAGGTCTACATAGCTACGCCCCCGGATGGTGCCCAAAACCTGTGTTACCTAGGTACTTCTATTATGAAGCCATACCTATACCGGACACGTGCCCATACCGGACACGTACCCAAACTTCATGAACACTTCTTGGATATATGCATCCATTCGTTCAGACATATACTCGATTATATGATATATGTCTTAAATTCAATCACTTGTCATACACTTCTCGGACATGTATTATACACTTCACATCATTTGTTGAAACTCATTACTCGTTAGACATGGGTTGGGCTTGTTTTAGCCCATATCCAGGTTCAAAAACTATGCTTTAAAGGGTCATTTGGATGTCTAGTTTAAAAACGAGCAATTTCCAATTTATAATGAGCAACATAATGAAAGAAACTTAAAAATGTGATAGGAATTTTAATTCTAATACCACCTAATTGAAAAACAATAATGTTCTCATGTAAATTATTAATTTAATATATATGTTTATGTATATGTGTGTGTATCCCCATACCCAATATCTTACATAGTTATTGTGTCTCGTACCCGCACCTGTACCTGTTTCCAGGCAACCTAGCTCGAAAGTATTATGGTCATCTTCTACATAATAATGTTCTGAAGTTTAGATCAAAAGCATTGCAAAACAAGTCATTTATGTTATTTCTTTTGGTTAAGCTACATACAGTTCCCTATGTTATGTGACTTCTAGTTGAAGGTCGCTTATTTTGATTACATAGTATCATATAAGAATCTTTTGATGCTTAATAATAAAAGAGTTATTTACAGCAAGTTCCTGAAGATTTTGAGAGAGCCATGGTTGGAGTACAATCCTATATAAACATCCGAAGCCGTTCTCAGGATACCGGCTTCACAATTTTTGAGGCACAGAAAGATGAGACTATTGAAAGAAAGGTATGAATTCTTATTAATGTATGATGAAGTTGTTAACACATTCTTGCTTTGATCTAATTCATGTGGTGCTTAAATGTTTATTTTCATTGTTATTGTTTTCTTTCTGTTCTTTTCTAGTTTTGTGTATGGTTTATTGTTTAGAAGTGCTAATTCCTTAGGGGTCGTTTAGTTCATTGCAACTATAGTTACGGTGCAAACTGCATGCAAGATGCAACTACAGCTGTTACACTTGTTCTTGCATGCACTCATAGTTGCATTTGTTTTCAGTTTTAATATTTTGTGACTTCCAGCTGTAGTTTGGCACTTCTTTTGACTTATGACTTGTTTTCTCTTGTAACAAATTGTATTCTCTATCAAAAACTTCTCTTAATCTTTTTAAATTAAAAGTAATATACTATTTGCGAATCATTTTACATTATTTAAATGAGTTTAGTGAATTTTGATTGTGTAATTCCTTATTTAGTTATTAAAAGATAAAAGGTAATAATATTAAGTGAAAGACGATAATATTCACTGTTGTTAATGATGATGATGATGATGTAGAATAAGCAGAAATTATTGCCTAAACCACAAAATAAATAAATAAATTGAGTGATTTTTTTTTTTTACATTTCAAAAGTTTTTAGTACAATATTTACAATAATGTTTATAACATAAAAAATATGAAAAAAATCCAAGAAAAGTACAATCTTCACAAAAATCTTCATACAATTGATCCAAATTTCAAATTAATTTGAGGATCCTAATAAACCCTTCTTTTCTTTATATTGCTTCCTTAGACTATAAAGTTAATTTTTTGTGCCATCCCCTCTCAATAAAACGGCAACTAGAAGTACAATAGACAAAAGAATGATGGTGACAAAGACATGAATCTCGTTTGAGGATTTGAGTTTTTTGAAGGAAATTTACTAAAAAAGTATGGAGCTTCAGGAGGAACGAAAGAATGGGGTGGTGGCTCATTGGGTTTTTGGGTTTGTCATAGGAAAAAAAGAACAATTGGTTTGGGGTTTTGGTGGGGGGATTGGAGATGGAGGAAGGAAAGTAGGGGTTTGTGTTTTAGGTCTTTTATTTTAAAAAATGAAAAAAAAGGGTTTGGGGTTATTAGACTTTAAATTTATAACCCCTAACATTCATTCATCACAACTTCAGAGTCAACTTCAGAGTTTTGGTGCAATGACATGGATTTTGATATGTTATCACTAGCAATTCAAGTTTTAATCCTATTGGCCATGAATTTCTAAAGTAGATTTTAAAAACGAAAAAGGCACCACTCTCTATTTCTAGCTTTCGGCCAATGAAAGGGCCCTCAACTTTCGGGAGCATGTTAGACTATAAAATTAATAAATTATAACCCTCAACTCTTATACCAACTTCGGGGTTTCAGTGGTAGGGATTTTGACAGGGGTGTCAAGGGGAAGAAGGAAGAGGGAAGAGGGAAGGGTTGATTGGTTTTGGTGTATTTTTTTAAAAAGAAAAGAAAAAGGTTTTGGGGGTCACGGGTAGAAGATTGAGATAGTGAAAGAAGAGGGGTGAGGTGGGCCGGCCGGGGTGGTCAAGTTTTCTTGAGTTGGATTGTTGGAGTCGCTGCAATTACTGTTGCAGTTAGGTAGCACAAGTTTGCAACTTTCAAATCTGCATAAGTCTTAGCCGCAACTGAAGGGCATTTACAATTGTAGGTTCAATGACAGCCGTCTAGTGGCAACAAAACAAACAGTTGCACTGGGCAACCATGACCCACTTGCAACCTTTCCCATTGCAAGCTGCTAAACAACCCCTTAATCTATTGTTTATTTCCGTGCTCGTAGAACAGTTTCATATGTAGTTGTTCAAAAATTGTTGATTTCTTCTCCTTGTAAATATCATAGGAAGATAGAAGCCATCTTACTTAAAATTAGAGAATTACTTTATATGACATACAAAGTTGACTTGACTGTTCTATCATCGTGGTGGTTACAGAAATTTCTCAGATGATAAGTTGTAAGCACTATTGAAGCCTTATGTCTTATAGAAGGATCCATACTGAATGTTATAGCTGAGAAATTAAACAGCAGCAGATGACATGATTAGTTGTCCAAATCAATTGTCCAAATGATCTTTACCAGCCATGCACTTGGCAACTACCACTTTGGATATTTGAGTAACCAACTGCACATGCTGGTCATTAGTACAAACCATAGTTAATTTTGCTAACTTATTTTATATGCATAAATATCATATACTTTGGTTAATATAATATAGGTCTGAAGATATGTAGATCATAATGGATAGTGTCCTTTACTGATTTTGATGGCCCATCATCTTTTTAGTTATTATAAGTTGAAGCTTCCTGTCACCAATAATCTTGCCAGAAAGTATTTTCTAGTATGCAAAAGTGTTCCTTAAACAAATTTTTTAGAAAGCCAACATTCAGTAGCATTGATGCATATACGCTACTGCTACACACTGTTGACTTATATCCTTATAGTAACAGACTGACAGGTGTTTTAGCTAAGTGGAGAAAAGTAATTAATATCACAATATCAGGTGAAGGCTTAGGGTCTTCTTTTTGATGTTTTCTGAACTCTTGTAGTTGTATAGAAGATTAGGGCTGTAAACCATACTGAATGCCCAATATTTTGAAGAGGGATTCATGTATCGCCTAAAGTTGTTGATTACATAGCTAGTGAATAGATGGTGCATTATCTAAATCAAAGATCGTAATTGTGCTCCATGATCTCTTTATTTAAACCCTTAAAAGAAAAAATCGGTTAGACTTGCAGTAACCTCCTACACTCATTAGTCTTTCAGTAGCCTCCTACACTCATTCACGTATCATGTAATTAGATTTTTAGCTATTAAGACATGGATCTTTTCATGCAAATTGTACTTTTGACTCTTTTATAGCAGTATAAAAATAGTAAAGAATGAAACTCTACATGGTAATTGAAAAAAGTTTCACATGGGAAAGAGGTCACCATCACTTTGTCTCTTTCATGGTTAAGAATCTTGGCAGTAAATCTGGTCCAGTAAAATAAGTTGCAGGCTTATATATGCTTTTAAGACATGTAGAAAAACAAAGAAGATTAAGACAATTTGATTTTAGAAGACGAGGTGGAGGTAGTTCACACATTGAGACAGGCTGATTGGGAGATTATTTTCATACGGTGCAACATTTGCAGTGAACTAACGTGCCTCAATAAAGAAAAATCTGTTCTGGTTGTCTTGAATGGTTATTTTGGAGGCAAAGACCAAAGATATAAGAAAGGCTGGAGACAACGAAGTTTGTACTGCTTGTGATTCCTAAGAGAAATTACTGTAGAAGATTTATTTGTAAACTCAATAAGTAAACTTGTGACAAATACTTGCTACTCGGATTTGTGTACTTGAATTATCTTATTTCATTTAGAAACTGTTTATGAAGTACTTACATGATGTTGAGCACTTCTTTTCTTAATTTGGTGGTTATAAACAGAAGTTTTCATCATATTCTGATTATTTCCAATTTGGCATATCAACAGTTATTTTAGATGATACTGAGGATGAAATTACAAGAGTTTTATATAGGAGTTTCTATTAATCAAGAAGTTATAGTGTAGACTGTTGCTTGGCGCATGAAAAGAAAAATGTGTGTATTCCATGTTGAATCTCCACTGAACTGTCACTAAGTACTAGTTATTTTATTTGACACCAGGATTTTCTAGAAGATTTATGGGATCGTATACAGGTCCTTTCCAGTAATGGTTGGAAAGCTGAAAGTGGTATGCATTTTTCGTTCTTCATTTTCTATGCAACTATTTGATACTGTGCATTTTCCTTCACTGCTATTAATTGGTTACGTTGAAAGAGTGGCCTCTTGTCTCTGTGGGTATGTCTGTGTGAATTCTGTTCATAACCTTCAATCCTGCCTGATGCGAATTTGAGATATTCTTTTTGTTGCCATTGTCTTCCTCTCTACTTTTTGTTGTTGTTGTTGTTGGTGTTCGCGTTGGTGTTGGTGTTGGTGTTGGTGTGTGGATGTGTGTGCATGTGCCTAAGTCATAGTGGTTGTAACTGCTTAACGAAAAATGTTAAAGGGCAACTCTGTTGTTGTGTATTAATACCAGAGTATGAAATTGGACACTTTTGTCACGTGAGACTAACAGATTGTTCTTTCTATTAGAGTTGAGATAAATTTTGATGCGTCATTGCAAGAATTTTCTGTTTACTAAATTTTATCTATCATTCATTTCCACATGATGTGGAACTTTATGTGGAATTAAATGTCTGAAGATTAACGGATCTGGATAGCAAATGAACTTAGAAGAATTTTGGTTTGCCTTGGAATATGTGATGTATAGTCGGTGATGAAGTGATACTGCCTAACAAACCTCAACTTGCAGTGTTTGATACTGTATTAATCGATTGGACATTATATCCTTCTTCTATCCTTCTTCTATCATATGTGAAAGAAAAAACAAAATAAGGACTAAGGAGAACAAAGAACCTACGAACAATCACTAGTTGATATTAGACACATCTGCTCAATGTGGGAGGATGACTGGAAGATATAAAGGAGCCGCCAGTAGCTCCATTAGGAGGCAACCTATAAAAGAATGAGCCCCAATAAATTGATCAAAGAGCTGAAATAAGCATTCAGTGCTCAAATGATTAGCACAGTCCTGACTGTAATATGAATATGATCAAGTGAATGGACTTGTTTACTATCTGTCTACGTCTGGCAGTGTCATTATTGTAAAAAGCCTCATAAACCCCCGTTTTAGCGAAGACAGAGCTGTGGGTTCTTTTCTTCTTACAGAAGATGTGGTACAACTTCCCTAGGCAACTTAGAAGCTTGAATTATCTGGTCATAATGCTTCCAACTCATATATATGGTCTTGAATTCATTAAACCTTTTTACTTGCATACTAAAAGTTTTATGCCAATTTTTTAGGCAAAATATTCTCAGCTTTATAAACAAAAACATTTACTTTATTATCTATGAAGTTTCTTCAACTATTCTTTGATTGTGTGTAAACATTGCCTTCTAAAAGTTCAGTGCTTAACTTTTTCAAGAAGAAAAAGGTACTTGCTAAAATGAATTGTATTTGTATATTACCTCTTTATGCCATTGTGAACTTTGTTGTATCTAAATCTGCAAGGAAATGTGTATTATTGAGTTCAAAATTTCCACCAGTTTGCTATTTATTTGTCTAGTTCCTTTCTTTATTTTCTGCGTTCTTTGATTTGATTTCATTATATGTAGTCTATGCTATGTTAGCATATAATTTTTCTCCTTTTGTCTTATGCATACTTTGATGTCATTATGTACCATAATAAATAAGACGTTCTTTTCTTTTGTGGGTTTACTGTTGAAAATAATGTTTCCTTGAAGATAACAAGAAAAACTATGGAGTGGTCCATACACCTTTACTCATTTAGTTTTTGTCTTTTTAATGTTAATCTCTACCTATGAGGTATATTCTTTCAGTTCCAAGACCACACCTCTCATTTGAATCACAGTTGGTGGCTGGGTCATCTCATGCTCTTTCTCCTATTTGCTGTCCGGAACAACCTGCACTCCCCTCATCACATTCTACAGTTGCCTTTGAAAAAGAAAAGCATGAAGCTATGATGAAGTATCCACAAAGGCTTCATAGGCTCAATATATTTCCCTCCGATAAAACTGAGGTAACAACCAATAATGTTCACAAGCATAACCTTCGTTCTTATACATCTATTTTAAATTTTATCATTTTATATATATTATGCATTGTTGTTTTTCTATATAGGATATTAATACATGTGTCGTTTCATTGGAGCATTGCATGCTGATGTTTGCTCTGTGGTGTCCTTTAGTAGTATACCAATCTACCTCAGTTTTCATGTAGAGAACCTTTTTTTTAATTTTTTTTGTTGGCAGGTATAATTGTAGTATTTTGTACTAAGGATTTCGTATGTATGTAAAGGCAGGCATATCTTTAAATATTCTCTCCTTTTTATGCCGATAAATTATCTAGCTTTAACTTCAGATTGGAATAGAACTGTTGTTCTAATCCAGCTACCTAAATTATTTCAGCTCTTGATCTAACTGTGCGCCATTAGAGTTATAAATTATTCTATCACTTCTTTGAAGTTAAGCTCCTAAATAATGTTGCAAGTAGTTAAGCATCATCTATGGTCTTGTATATTTAAAGTTAGTTAATTAAATACCTTGTTTCTCCATTTTTTTAATTTCAGATTTCTATGCTATACATTGATTTCTGCTTAAGAATGATATAAACAAACACAAAAACATACACTGGGACACACATGACTGTCAGAAAAGGGAAATTCCTTCATGCTACTGTCAGCTAACAAATCATTTCCATGTATTGTTGATTTTTTTAATCTTTTGTGGAATAAAATGTTACAAGCACCCATCTACTTAGCTCATACTTACTCAATTATTAGACCTTTTTCCAGTTACTGGTCTTTTCTTTTCTTCTTGATGTTCCAAAGATTGTCCAGAACTGTGCGTAGACCTTTACTCTGTGCTGGCATTCTTGTTCTCTTCATTAGAATTCAGTGCCTAATAGCGTTGCTGTCATAAACTCTACTTCTGATGTTACAAGAATAAGCTGGTTATAAAACATGGGCTATCATTTAGAACTGCTGATTTTAGATCGCCGTAGTAAACTTGGCACGAGCATCTTTGTGCCTCTTTTGATGCAGTTTCTATCATCTGTTATGAAGTTGTCATACCTCAGCTCCAGCCTGTTGTTTCATTGATTTTTTCCCCCTTATGGATACTGAATACTGTCAGAAGTAAATATGCTAAGACCATATCTAATGGTGCATAATTTTCTTATTGCTTTGTTTTTCTTGTATTATTAGTTGATTCTCCCTTCTTTCTTGATCTACCTTCTGTTAGCATCTACTGCAATTAGGATACTTCATTTCCATATGTTTCCATAATTTATTATATTTTTTTCCATTTTTATGTGACTGCTAATGCTTCATGGTAAATCAGATTATGCAGCCTATAGATCGTTTTGTTGTCGAGGAATATTTGCTGGATGTGCTTCTTTTCTTCAATGGATGGTTAGTAATCTTGATTTATACCTTAAGACATCATCACGGTTTTTTGGATGCTTAAGGGGGTACTGGCATACTGACAAACTACTTGAAAATATACAACTCTGGCAAGCATAAGTACGGGCTCGGATGTCTTTACAGTTAGCAGACATTTGCAAATGCATTCTGTTTTTGCATACATATGTTTATATGAATTTTGTTGGCTTATATGGTACATGTCTCTTCCGTATGCAGTAGCACTTTTAATCTCAGTTGATGTATGCTATTATACAAATACTGCATTATTTTCTAGTCCGTTGCATTAGTTTAAATAAATGAAAACTCGATAGTTTTTAAAATATCAATTTCTATTAGATCTTCGTATTAATTCAGTAGCAGGTTATTGTAAGTCTGCACCTATTGCTTGGATATAAATCCTGTGTTATTGACATGTACTCCCTCTGAGCTGAGCCATAGGGCACTATAAGGAAAGCCATGGTCATGACAAAAAAAAGGCAGAAAATAGCCTGCAATTTGTTGAAGATTACTTTAGATCTTGCGGTTGATACTGATCTGTTCAAGCAAGTGTTGTCCAAGGTTGAAGGGGCTAAGTGGTTGAGGAGCGTGAAGAAGAGGTGAAATTGTTTAACGAGGCTGTGAATGCTGATAACAGGGCCGAGGTGTCGGATGAGGAAGAAAAAGGTTGTGCAATGGTTTCTCAGGTCATGATGTCCTGAATCAAGGACTACTTGTCAAGAGATTTTGGGGATGAAAACCAACTCCTGCACCAAGAGTTATTCATGCAGAGAGGCCCTTTGGGGGCTGTTCTTGAATTGTCTCCATTGTGCCTGCAATCAACAAGGAATCTCACAAGGAGGCAGACAAGGTGAATGGAGACACTGAGCTTAACAGCAAAGAAGCTCATAGTGGAAGATGGTATCAGAGTATGCCCAGATTCTTGGGGCTTAAGCATATTGTGGACTAGTCATTTGCTTGTCTCTCTCCGGATTTTTCTTCCAGGAGTTGACCGCCTTGGCATGGGGGAAGTTAGCTGGTGAATACAAAATACAAAACCCTTTTAACCCTCATTACCCTGATGTTCGTGAAGAGATCAGCATTTAGGTACCTATCTTACAACACCAATCAAACATGAGAAAGCTGAGATCAGGAACAGGGTTTCATTCTCACGAAAAAATTCAACCAGAGAATCAAGCTGAATAAGACTTAAACGTCCCAGCTTCAACTGATTAGACAACTGAGAAACAACCAAGTGTGGGAGTATCACTGGAATCAAGTGAGGAATTGTTAATAAAGCTTGATTTTAGAGGCTGAGTTTAGGCCCTATAACATCTTGGATGTTACTCTGGAGAACAATTTATTTAGATAGACTCAATATCTGTTAAAACCCTACAAACGCAAATACTTCATGGTGCCCATATCGTAAAGCTGACTAACTTGAGCATGAGAGGCCATGGGGAGGAAAGTCCACCTATGTTTGGCATGTCTTCCATCAGTAGTTCTTAGCCAGAGCTAATTAAGGTATCTGAACACATTTTCAGCTGGCCTATCCAACAATGCAATCCTTACCAATTCTTTCTATCCATCTACTTCTTCAACTGATTTATCCTCTCAACTAGATTTTCGCTGCAGCAGAATCAAAAAACGTATTTAGATTAGTCCTGACATGTCTCAAGGTCCAGAAAGGAATGTATGACAATATGGGGGAAACTTAGAAGCTCAGCATGCTCAGACTCGTCCATAGCAGTTTAGATTTAAGACTATACAAAAGTAGGAAGCCGGAACAATTACTTCTTGGCAGTCAGGAAACAGATTGCTCGTGCACTTCTATAATCTTCACACAATAAAGTTAATGAAGCAGATAAAGAAAGTAAAGTAAAAGGAAAGAAAGAAAATCAGTGCATTTAAAAGCACAGTTTATGCACAGATAAAGTATCCCAAAGTCAGAAACTCAAATGCTATTGTTTTTTGATTCATGTTAAAATATTGAATGGCTTTTTTCCAGCATTATCCAGTATATGCATCTGCACTGTTTCTTTACATATCATTGGATAAACTGAATCTTATCCAAATTATTATGCTGGAATATTTCTTAGATGCTACTTTTTTATGGGATATAGAAAGCTCTAGGTCTCCATTTACAGTGCACTCTGGGGCTGCACACTTAATATAGTTTTTTTCATTTGCATCTCACAGATCATATTCTATTTGTTTTTGGATTTGGTAATTTCACTCCCTAATTTACTTATTTAAGCTTTTACATTTGCATGTTTCTTGCAAAGATAGCCGCAAAGAATGTACTTCCTTCCTGGTTGGTCTCCCTGTGCCCTTCCGCTATGAATATCTGATGGCAGAGACGATCTTTTCCCAGGTGTATAATGCTATTAATTTCATTATTATATATACTATTCTTTTTCTTTTTCTTTTTTCTTCTTCGTGGCATTGAAAGCATCACATTTCTCTTGTTCTACTAAATTCCAATCTGTAGTCAATGAAGAATGGTCACCAGGGTATAAAGAATGCCAGGGGCAAAGTTGGATTAGCTTCCCTTTTCAAATTAGTCAATGAAGCAACATTCAAGTGTTTTTTAGATGTTATTGCGACTTTAGAGGCATTGGTAGTTACCACTTCAGTTCTTTAACTCGTCTCCCAACAGAATGTCATATTCTCACAAACAGTCTTTTTACTGTAGTTCCCAACCTTGGCACAAAAGGCCATATGTGTTCTGTCTGGCATGCATATATTTAAATCAGGCGGTATATATTTGTGTTTATGGCTAATGAAGAAAGCAAGTAATATATTTCGATTCTTGCCCAGAGATGTTGGCTTGTGCACTTTATCATATATCAGGTTTGACTGAGGAAATCATATATTGTATTCTTTATCTGAATGATGGTTGTGAGGTCTTGTGAGTCATTGACAAGTGTCTGATATGGATGGGTGTGTAGTGATGGACTTCAATAGACAAATGAACTTTTAATAATACGTACTGCTCTCCTATTATATTAACTTTATAGGTTTTTTTATAACTCTAGTCTTATTATTTTTTTGTAAATTGATTCTTAGGTTAACCTGATATCATTTAATGTGAAACAGTTAACCTTATTTAAGAGAAAAGTCCAGGAATAAATGAATCGAGGGTGAATAATTTCTAAAATATCTTTATAAAACTAAATTGAAGAGGATAGCAAACGTAAAATGATCTCCAACTGCATACTTTTCTTCAAGTTGACAGTGTTTTATGGTTATCATATTTCTTCATCCTCAATGCAAATTCGTATTATATTTGAACCTGAAAATGTATAATGGTCCTCCTATTGGCATATATTTGCGAAATTACTCGAGGTGACCCTACAAATGAATAGCGTTTTATCTTATTTTATGTGTTTGCTTATTGATTTTGGAAAATTTGTTTCTTTGGTTCTTCTTGTAGATTATTTTGCTATTCAGTTCATTCATTTTGAAATGCACTATATGGAGAGTTCTGATGGAAATAATATTAAATGTTTTCCTGTTGCAGTTGCTTTTACTACCCAAAGCACCATTTAAGCCATTATACTACACATTGGTCATCATTGATCTTTGCAAGGTAATTTCATGCTTATCATCTCTCTGAAAGATGGTTAGTTATAGTTTTTGTTGATTCTGGATTTTTGTTTATTTTGGTAGCAGTTGGATTAGATTTGACATCGATTTGATAAACATCTATGTTTAAGTTCATATTTGCCTTTGAGTTTTCGGGCTATGCGCATGATGGATCTAATCTTTTCCAAAGCTTTATTATTATGAAATTATAAAAGCTTCATGTTTGGCTGTTGCAATAATCAAAGCATACTATGTGGATAGGCCACAGTGAAGCATCCTTTCTTTAGTTGATCATGTGATCAAGTTACTTGTATAAGTTATAGTACTATACGTGCATGTGAACAGGTTAAAAAATCAAGTGTTCCTAGGGTATTATGTGTAGGAATAAATATAGAAGAAATGAAAATGATGAGAATCAGTCATAAGGATGAGCAGCAGTACACTAAGACCAGTGTGATAATTGATAAGTGACTAATGAGTACATCAATTAGAAGTTATAGTTCTGCTTAACTGAGTATAAAATGAGAGAATGGTTGAGATGGTTTGGACACCTGGAACAGCTCTGGACAAATGCGTCATCTAACTTGTATGTATGTATGTGCATTTATGCATGTTTTTTAACATATTTATGTGTGCACGCTTGTGTTTGTGGTATGGGTTTTCTACCATTCATCTTGTTTTATACCTTAATATTACATCTGAAGCTTATTTCTCCCTAATAAAGCTGTAACATTTGCATTACATTTGTACTCGTTCCCCTTATTTATGTTGAGTTCTTAAATAAACAGGTATTGACATTGTAATTTGCATGGTAAGGAGTGTTATTGGTTCATGATTGTTGATTAGGACTAGGACTTCTTCTAGGATTTTAGTTTAGGGTGCTATTCGTGTAGGACTAGGATTTAGATTATAATCTAAGGTGTTATTGGTTTAGGACCAGCACTCCAATTTGAAGTGTTTATTAATTGCCTAGAATTCTGATGGACTAGTTGCCTAGAATTCTGATGGACTAGTATTTCAAAATCCAACTCCAGTCCTACTCTATATGCTTTGATGAGGGAAAGTACAAAAAAGTCCAATTTTAAATTTGAATATTTTGGTCTATTTATTCTTTCTTTTCCTTTTTGGGTTTTCTACGTTAACTATTTGTTATTAGTTACCACTCAAATTTCAACCAAAAAACTATGTTGTGCTGCCACAAAAAAAAAAAGCCTAGCCAGAGCATAGGTGCATTGGCGCCAGGCAGGCTTTGTACAACATTGATTCTTGTGAAATGTTTATCCATATTCAATGCATCTTAGTTTGTATATTGATTTCAATTCATAGATTTTTTTTTTGGGATTATTATATTCATAGATATTTCTGACATATTGCATCTTTCACTGCACTAGTGCAACAAGTATAACTTTTAAGAAAAACATCTCTACAACCTAGACAGAACTAACTAATTTGCAAATTATTAGGCTATTCCAGGAGCATTTCCTTCTGTGGTAATAGGAGCAGTCCGTGCACTATTTGACAGAATCTCTGACATGGATATGGAGTGTCGCACAAGGCTCATTTTATGGTTTTCTCATCACTTGTAAGTCTTCTAAGCCAAACTTGTTATACTCTTCACAGCACATTAAGTCATTGTGTCCTGTTACATACTTTAGAACATTCTACAATTGCTCATATACCAGTTCATTGTCTTAAGAGAGTTTACCAAATGTAAGCCTATAATCATATCATTTAAAGGATAAGGTTTTACTCCATATTCTCCATCTCCAACCTCATCCATTTCAAAATTGAAACGATGTTGTTCTGCATCAAGAAGATTTGGTGCTAAAAATGCTAGTGAGGTGATCGCTTTAGAAGCTATTATTAGTGTCATATTTGTCTTTGAATCTCTCTCTCTCTCTCTCTCTCTCTCTCTCTCTCTCTCTCTCTGTTTTAAAACCAGTTGTGTTTGCTAGAGGTTGAGCTATTTTCATGTGAATGGTGAACAAATTGTTAAGAACTTCTAAGGTAGAACAAGATTAAGGATGATAATTGGAGTGGATAAGAATTATTTAAGCATATGAGTTAGAAAACTGATAAAGTTTTCCCCTTTTTAGCGGTATGCAATGCACAAGCAGGGTTTATCAATTTATGTTAGTATTTGAGATTATTGTTTTTCATTTTGTCTTTTGTCTTCTGAGTTGAGCAGAGTTGAGCAATAAGTTCTTCAAGTCTGAGGGAACTGCTTCTATTTAAGAATGTGAACATTTTGATTGCTTGTCAACTAACTTATGCATTGTGCTTTAGTAAAGGTGACACGTAACTAAAGCTTTCAATACATTAACTAACTTATGCTTTGTGCTTTAGTAAAGGTGACACGTAACTAAAGCTTTGAATACATTAACTAACTTATGCTTTGTGCTTTAGTAAAGGTGACACGTAACTGAAGCTTTCAATACATTTGTGGCTACAAGAGAACCATGCACACTCCATTTTATGTTTTCACCTATGACTCATTTCTCAGTTACATGTTACATTATATTAGTAATGCCAGCCGTTTGATAAATACAGTTACTAGGCAAGATAAATACAGTTAGTATGAGATTGCATTAGACATAATTACAGGTTAGGGCACTTGTTCTGGGGATATTTGGCTTTATTGTTCGATGATACCTTCTAGAAATATCTAACTTTTGTGGTACTACTGATGGTATTCCAGATCAAATTTTCAATACATTTGGCCTTGGGAAGAGTGGGCTTATGTTAAAGACCTTCCCAGGTGGGCCTCTCAACGAGTTTTTGTTCAAGAAGTATTAGAAAGAGAAATTCGGTTATCCTACTGGGATAGAATTAAGCAGGTGATTTTTTCTTTTTTCCATCAGTTCTTGATTGTCAATATCATTATAGACAAAAGTCACTTTTTTTGGCATTCAGTTATCACTCATCATGATCATTTAAGCATTTAACGTGACACTGGTCATTAGTCCAGTAAGGAGAAAGAAGCTTGCTGGCCTGTAAGGGGGCAGTTGTAATGTCACTGCCTAAAAAAACAATTGCTGCCTTAGCAGGCAGTTACATGCAACCATGGACTAACGGTGAAAGCCCCCCGAGGTTACAATCAATTAGTTACTGGACGTGACTGACTGTTGTGGGATTACAATCAATTGGAATTGTAGTTACCCAGAAAACATCGGAAAAAGATCACTTTGAATCAATTTTTTCATCATATCCTGTATCTGGTTGCTTGCTCTTAATGTTTGAGGCCTTTTTATACTGAAGGACTTGTACTTTGTATTGGTTGACCAAGTGTTCGAAGACAAATTTTCGTTATTAATATTATGTGTTACACATCCTGACTCTAGCAAATTAGTAGCTCAAGGACCGCCCAGTTGTTTTCCATGTATATATTAGAAAGATAATTAAAAATTAATGCTAAAATGATATGAAAGTTAAAATGAAAACAGTAAATGACAATAAAAAACAGTGATAATAACAATTAGTGACATCAAGATTGAACTTAAATGTAACTAAATGGTGTATAATTGATTATACTGCCAAAAGTGAGTTTTTCACCCTTGCTACTATTCAGGAATTCCTTGAATTGCTTTGTGAGCAATCTGGATAACATATATCCGTATTTCTCTTTGCAGTCTTTGACATTTCTTGTTGTATGCATGCACCTTAGCGTTGTAAGTATCTATACATGATAGACACACATGTTAATCCACGAATGCATATATTTGGGAAAATACTCAGGGGAGACTGATTCTCAAACAGCTTATAATAACTACAAGCACACAATCTGGTGGATGATCTGTCATTGATCTTGACCTACATGGCTACACTATTTTGAGATCAGTTTCATAGGGTAACTTCAAATGCAATCACATGCACAAATGTGACTGTTCACACACATTTCTATGCTCTTGAGACCTGGTTTGTGATTATGATTGAAACTTGAATGGTAATTTTACTTCTCTTCAGAGCATTGAAAATGCACCAGAACTAGAGGAGTTGCTTCCACCGAAGGGTGGGTCTAACTTCAAATATAGTAGCGAAGATGGTGGAGAAAGCGCAGAACATGCACTTTCTGCAGAATTTAGCAGTATGGTAAAGGCAAGAAAAAGCGTGCAACAGCTTATTTCATGGATCGAAGAAAGTATAATTCCAGTACATGGCTACAAAGTTGCAGTTGAAGTTGTAATCCAGACTCTCTTGGATATTGGTTCAAAAAGTTTCACTCATTTGATTACAGTTTTGGAGAGGTATGGTCAAATCATTGCCAAGCTTTGTCCAGACCATGATAGTCAAATTATTCTGATGGGGGAAGTTAGCTCCTATTGGAAGAACAATACTCAGATGACAGCTACAACCATTGACCGGATGATGGGTTACCGACTCGTATCGAATCTGGCCATTGTCACTTGGGTCTTTTCTCCATCTAATATTGAACTATTTCACCTTTCGGATCGACCATGGGAGGTACTCTCTTTTTATTTGAGATCCTTCATCTTGTATGTGAATTGTGATTAAATTGTCTGGAAGAATAATTCTGTTGAAATTTTCAATTGCAATATATTGAGAGGAAAGAATTCATTTGTCCATAGTTTGCTTGCTAAACATTTTAGTCACGTGTAAAGCTAATATGGATATTAGTGTGTTTCCATGGTTTTGATCCAACAACGGAAACTGTAGTTCTTCAATCTATTTCAAAAGCCATATGTGTTTTTCTTTTTCTTTTTTCTAACAACCGAACCAAGATCTTACTCATAGCATTTTCCTCCTAATTTCCTTACACAGCATATCGTTATTTATGTACTATTCTCGGCATCTTATTCTGTTTAGTGAACAAAGAGTTATATCTTGGAGTAGTTTTCAAATTACTGCAAACTCTACACTGAATTTACTAAATGAAATGGATTAATTTTAGTCATTTTGTTAATTAGAATAAAATTGCAAATGTTCATATTATTTGCTTTGAAACATATAAGCTAACTGAGCTTTTAATTTAAACAAACTGGCAAACTATAATCTCAATAAATTGATTATTTTTTGTGAATGTGCTTTCGTGGTGTTTGCAATTTCTTTCTTTGTATGTTTTAAGAAATAATAAGTCGGTTAATCTCTATTTCTTTCGATTGTCGTAGATCCTTAGAAATGCGATCAACAAGACGTACAATCGTATCACTGACCTCAGAAAGGAGATTGTGTCACTTGACAAGAGTGTTTCATTAGCTGAGGGAGCTACAATCAAAGCTCAGAAAGAGCTTGAGGCTGCTGAAGCGATGCTGGAACTAGTTGATGGTCAGCCAGTGCATACTAATAATTTAGGGAGGTTAAAACGGCTTAAAGGGTATGCTGCAAAAGCAAAAGATGAAGAGATATCCTTACGGGAAGCCTTGGAAGCTAAGGAGGCTCTCATTGCTCGAGCTCTTGAAGAAAACAAGGTAATATTAAGAGGATTATGAGTGCATTTGGTTGAGATATAAATGGCATGTTTACACGTGTCTTTGCCATTTCAATATGTCATATATAGTCCCCAACTTTGATCCATAGCTACAATCATCTTAACACGCCTGTCACAGGCTCCTTTTATGTTCTACACATCTATATGTATGTGTTTTGAGTTTGGGCATTTCATGGTCTGTGATTACTAGTGTAAAATTCTTACTGTAATAATCTCATGATATATAACTTGGAAGTTCTAGAGGCACATGGTTTTTCATGCATGATAAGTTGACAGTGATTAATAGAAGAGATTGCCACAGGATAACCTAATGCCATCGATTATGAGGCTCACTATTAACCTTGTTCAAAAACCTTTTAATTCTCGAATTTCTTAGTGGTTAAGTAGATTGAAAATTGGCGTTTCTGCCTATTTACCCCCCAAATCAACCATATATGCAAAGTTAGCCCCCAATCTTGATATTTGCTAATTTACCCTCCAATTCTACGACATTGTGTTTGTGGCAGTAAGTGGGGCGTAATTTTGCAAATATAGTTGATTTGGAGGGTTTATAGGTAAACAACCCTTGACACTCACATCATTTCATTTATAAACCATCAAGGCATAGAGATCAAAATAATTGAAATTTGTTCAATTCAATGAACCTTATGTACTTTTGATAGGTTTGTATAGTCTATTGTAATAGTGTTATCCCTCTGCAGGCACTGTTTTTATCAGTGTACAAGAACTTTGGAGATGTGCTCAAGGAAAGACTGCCTCCTGTATCTGCTGACGGGAAAATACCAAATTTGAAGGCTGGTAATGTGCAAAGCATGGTTGTGGACAGCGAGGAGACGCCAGCAATGGATGTTGACCATGAGAATGGCAAAAACACCAGGCAAGTTGGCCCAAGCTTGTGGTTTGCTGCTGTCTCCTGTAGATTTTCTGCTTGGTAAGCTTTTAATGTCTATTATTTCAAATATTTTGCAGTGAGATGAATGGTGAAACTACAACGAATGGCTACAACATTGGGGAGCAAGAGCAATGGTGTTTAACCACATTGGGTTACGTCAAGGCTTTTTCAAGGCAGTATGCGACTGAGGTTGGTCTAAACCACACAAAACTTGTTTTATCATTGAAATAACCAACATATATCTGGTTGCTGGCATTGAGGTGATCGATTGTGCTCAGACCTGTAGTAGCTTTTCTTTCTGATTGGTTCATGTTAGTTTTTGTGGTATTTGAATTGATTTAAGGTGGTTCAATTTTTCATCATATTACATTGATGCGTTCAATTGGGCCATCAACCTCTAAACCTTCTTCCTTATTTTAAGTTTTCCTATGTTTTAGTTCTTGCTGACATTATTTTTTTTTTTCTCTGCAGGTTTGGCCGCATATTGAAATGCTTGTTAAGGAGGTGTTTGTTGATAATGTTCATCCCCTGTTCAAGAAAGCTGCTTATGTTGGCCTTTGCAGACAGAATTGATTTGAACTCGCCAGCCTGTTGTATACTAGTTGAACTTTACATTTGTACCTGTACTTTAGCTACTTAAAAACTTTTCCATACCGCAGCAGTCTAAAGTTCTAACTGGCGCTCACTGCCCTTTACTTTCACGCGGGAATATTGTTTTAGTGGTCATGGAGCGTAACTGGAGATTATATTTAATTTTCTGTAGCTGTTTACATGAAATAAATAGGTGAGTTTTGGAAACAAATATATAAAAACGAAAAATGATTAATTCTAGGGGAACAGAGGGGGGAGCATTTGATTTCTCCTTTGATCTTTACCGCCTTTGGTTTCAGTCGGCCTTCCGTTCCATCTTGAGTCTTCACAAAAACCATGATCTGATGAAATTTATTTTAGTCGTATCCTATGCAAAGGGCACGATGTTCCTCTTATACCTAACGAATTAATGTTATTTGATGGAGCTTAATTGTACAAAGTTTGCCATCTTTATCAGCGTGCAACATCCATGCCCTTTTATGCCTCATCAGATAGCTTAACTCAGGACGAGTGCGTGAGTGGTCTTGATACGGTCAAGGATGACAAATCCATTAATTTGGAGCGACCACATACGTTTGTGTGTGAGCATCCGACAAAAGCTATTAATTTGCAACACTCATATCGGTGATGCGGAATTACCGTGAAAAATGCTCTCGTCTATTGCCTCCTCAAAATGACGCCCTCACTAATAATTGATCAAGTGGGTAGCAATAAATTTTGGATTATCAAAAGTCACTATGGACAGGGGGGCTAGATCAAATATGGGACCAAAAAGCCAAAGTTCATGCTAATGACTGGGGGCGGACGACCGTTTTAAGGGCTTTCAAATGGTAGATTTTGAGGAGAAAATATAATATATACCCTGAAAATGTCTTTGTTTTGGGTGTATACTTGAGGAGATGATTAACTGCAGTGATCCAAATATTCATGCTAGTGCTACTCCAATAAACCGCATTCATGCTTTCTAATCAACTAATATATTAGAAATAAATACATCAATAACCACACAGGGAAAACCTTCGGATGGGACGCCACAATCTCAGTAACGGCTACACTACCCAAACATAAACAGACCGTACCAAGTAAATATCCCAAAAAAGACCATGAAAATACCTTTCCAAGACGATGTCAATATTACAGCGTATGGAGCTATTAACACACATGACAACTGCTTCGGCAAAAACCTGGCAACTCTGGAGTCCCAACCATGTACTCCAGATTCTTTGTGCATTCTCCAAGGGCAGCCCATCTCTCGCAACTAGCATTCTCATCGCTGCAATTCCCGTCGCCCCCCAATATTTTGTCGAATGAATCCACATGAATCCACTTTGTTGCAGACCATTTCTCGCCTTCCAACACTGGGCACCCAGCATGAAGACTACTCTGATCAATAGTAGCATCTGGGTGAAGGCTGAAGAATAGAAGAGCATCCCCTCTCCGTGGCTTTACTGAAAACATCAATTGAGGAGCCTTCTTAAGTTAATATGGGTAACACTTAAAAAACATTACAGAGGGTCCTCTATAGAAAAATCATATGGTGAGGAACCGGATCTTGACATGTGTCCCAACATAAAGAAATAAATAAATAATGTTGGATAGTCATTAACCACCAACTTCAGAATTCAGTTGGGGATACACGCCACTATCCACTTACTCCCTACATGATCTTCTATAGAGACCCCTCTAGGAAATTTTCCCCCCTCCATATTCGTGTGGAGGAATAATTATGTAGTCTGTTAACCTGCAACTCCCTTACGACCACAATCTGACAAATCTTCTTCCTTATGCCCCCCACGACGAGGAGGTTCCTGAAAAATAGATTACAATAAATAAAGTTTCTGAAAGGGGGGAAAGAAGTTACCAGATAAAGAAAACAATGATGTAATCGGAAAAGGCAACTAAAGGCATCTCTATTTTATTTTTATTTGTCAACTTACCTCAGCTGATGGGAACACAGTTTCACCGCCTTTTACAACATCACTTAGATACATCAGTACAGTGGCAATGCGATGCCCACCACGGGCAATATTAACCTTATCGGTGAAATAATCATAGTGGGGGTCATACTTTTGGCCGTGCTCGTATCTCAGTACTTGTATGTCTTCACCATTTTCTGAAAAGAGAAGATCAACAGAAATGTCTTTAACAGCTTATTCCATGACACTAGCTTCCATGCGGTAAAGTGCTGCATAACCATGCAGCTCTTAACCAGAAAGTCCCTAAGGTTTGTTTAGTCATGTTCAAAGAGTTAAAGCATAGGAGCAAATGGCAAAAAATTATGCAAGGTCAGCCATGTTTCCAGAGCACAATTAATGATTTAACTTCACATGGCCAAACTATCTCTTTTTATCCTCAGTTATCACCAGAGGATTTACTCATGTCTAAAACCTATCACCTCTTAGCATATTGCAAGGGCTCCTAACTAAAAGCTTGTGCATGTTTATTAAATTATCTACTGAACTTGATTCATTTAGGTGACAATCAAGAACAGGCTATCACTGAGCTTGGTCCCTGGCTACCTCAAGCTTTTTGAGCCCAGTAAATAATAGTGAATATATTTCAAATATGTATGTGAAAGTAAAACAAGTATAAATCTTTTACGAATGGAGCAGTGAAATTTTAGGGAGAATTCAGTAGATATGCTAAAATTATATATTAATTTTTTTTCCTTGTGATCTAACAGTAATAACAGCCAATTTTAAACCAACCACATTACTTTCTTACTTACATTGGCAATGTATGTATTACTAAATTTTTCTGTTTGACATGCTAACTCATAATTGAAAATTCAATGTATGATTGTTTCTGTTTGTTTGACTAGAAAGCAATTATTATATTAGACTAAAAATCATTGAAATTAGATTATAGACCAATGATAAATCAAACTAAACTAGTATTATACTAAGAGCTACACTCAATAAGAACACAAACTAAACTAAGTTTAGATTAAGAGCTAAGCTCGGTCCTAACCTATGTTGCAAGGGTACGGGTACACGTACGAGCATGGGTACACATACGGGCCACGGGACACAGGAAATTTGTAAAATGTAGACTACAGGGACAAGGCTAGATAAATATTTATATACACATGTATTATATATTGAAATTAATAATTTATATGAGAAGAAGGATGAGAATTAAAAGTCTTATATGGCTTTATGTTTCTTTTATTATGTGGATTGTAAATTGTAAAATCACTAGCTTTTGAACCAAATAATCAAACGACCCCCAAAATCATAATTCAAAAACTAAACTATGTCTAAAGGGTTTCAAGAAGTGGGTGTGAAGAGTAGGATATATGTCCAAAAAATGTATGACAAGTGTTTTAAATTAAAACATATATTGTATAATTGAGTACATACCCGAATAAACGTATGCATTTATGCAAGGAATGTCCTATTTTGGGTACGGGAACGGGTATGGGTACGTGTCAGGTACAAGTACGGCTTTGGATTAGAAGTACCCAGGTAACATAGGTCCTAACTTACCAGCCTTTGATAAGGTAAGCACAAATCTGAACAGATTAAGGCAACCCAGTTATGCTCAAGCTTGTTCATTTACTTCAGCGAACCTAGATTTTTTTTAATCTTGGTTCACTAGGCTATAGGCCAAGCCTGAACAAGCTTTTACCAAGATGACCTTGAGCCTGCTTTTAAGCCAATTACTAGCCATATGAATTGTCAGTATACAATTAGTTACTAGACATGTTTATTTAATTGCCCAGCATTGTAACTCATACAACATTATCAGGCTTACAACAAAATTCTCATGCATAAATTGACATTTCCATCCTGATTATTTTTCCATTTTAGAATATCACTCATCAATTCCAACTACAAAAGAGAAGGATATACAATCTAAATCAGACAGTTATATACTTCCTGTTATCATCCAAAGAGACAAAAAAAGGATAGATACAGTTTCGCTATTCAACTAGCGTACTTTTACAAGAATTTTTCAAACAAGAAAACAAGTAGTTGAAACTCTAAAATTTAAACCTAACGGAAAATAGATAAAAAAAAAAGACCCCAAGGAGAATTAAATTTCAAAGTGCATTAGAATCATTAAAATTAGAATATTGTTCTCTAAGTATTCGCATGATTACATGCTTGTTTTGACTAGGCACTGGCAGTTTCAACTAGGAGATCCAAATCTTGCTCGCATTAACAGGCATGACCAAGAAATCATGAAATATGCAGAATCAAAATAACATTATCCTTCATGGACAAGTTAAGAGATGACATATTTACCAGATGTTGCTGGAATCCTTATGACATGGTGAAAATTATTATACTTGACCACAATGTACGGAATCATTATAATAAGCATAAGGTGCAAAATGTATGGCATCTAGGTTATCAGAATGGTCACAGCTTAGTAAATCTGGTTAGAGTAATTGGAAATTTAGTTTGGGATGAAATAGTGTCCTTATCAACAAAAAGAGCTAAATGATCATAAGAAAAAAAGCAATGATAATGTCTGAGGAATAACATTGAGGCACGTTGTTTACATGTTTCGAAAATCCATACTTTCACCAACATGTAATCCTACAAATTTTTTACAATAAATCTTATACCTCCTTTCACAGTTGACATAATGTAATGGCAGACTAACTTAAACCTTAAATGTCTATCGAAAAATTTTGATTACACATCAAAAAAAATCTCAATGACGTGAAAAATGTAAGCAATTTCCCTTGCATCTGGTGAAAATAAACGAAAGTACTATCAAAGGTAAAGTGCAGGTTTGTGCTTCAGAGAAATCTAAACTGAAGTGGTCAACTTAGACCCTGGCACTCGCACATCGCATGCCAATGACATTTTACATATGGAGATCTTTTTACATTTCAAGAGTTGTGCCTTGCTTTCACATCAATTTACAGTACTAAAGCTTACCATAAAAGTATTAATAAGATGCTAAATTAGTAGACTCTAATAGTTATTTTCTTGTTAGGCGCAATAGTACTGAATTCTGTATTTTGACTTGACTTATAAACAGCGGTTTTAAGGATAACTACTAATAAAGACAACTGCAAAAAAATACATTTATTTATGATATTCCTACAGAAACATAATGCATACAGATCTTCTGGATTCAAAAATTTCATGGATTGTACCTTTAGGGAGAAATGTCCACGCTGCAATCTTGTCCTCTACTCCTGAAACAATAGCGTCCTGTACAAAAGTTTATTCAAGTCATGGAGGAAGAATCCTGCAGGCTGAATGGAGCAAATATTGTCTATTATCACCTACTAGGAAAGGAAACAACAGTCCAATAGATTGCAGCATCATATCTGACATCAATCTTATCATATGAAACATAGGGAAATTCTAATTTTCTGAAAGCTACTGAAATAAAATAGAATAGGGCAGGCCTTCTCTAATAGTACCTAACATAAAAGCTTGAAATGTAACTATTACCAATCTGGAAAAGTGAAACTGCAACTAATCCTCTTACGATTAGATAGATAACCTTTTTTCTCCCAGTTCTGCCTGATCTCTAATTGTAAGATTATTTCTCACTAACAGCTAAAAGGAGCCCTAAGAACCAATTGAATTTTGATGTTCCGACTCTACATCTTGTCGTCCCACTATACTTCTGTTTTCACGATATTTGCATCTCCTTGCATGCTTGGAGTTAATGAGAGAGATTAGAACGCTGTCGTTACTAAAATAGATTATTTGACTAACGTTACAATTAGTACATGTTTATTTTCAATATCCTAGTAACAATAACTATAAAATGTTTCTTTAAAACATTGGAGTAACTCATTAAATCACATTATTTGTAAATATGTGCATCGGCCTGAAGCCCACAAGGGTGGGATTGGGTTTTTATTATTAAAGCCCACAACTACGTCTCGAGCCTTATTTGAGGTCCAAAGAAAGGGATAGGGGTCAGGTCTTTCCTAATAGCTGGCCCGGGCACATACCATGCCTAATTGTGTGTGCCTTTCAAATACGCTAAAGAGGCCTGGTGCTAAACTACCACATTTATAGCCTGTTATACAATATAAAATAGCGCAGAAATGTCCGTATATCTTTTCATCATCTTCAACAAACTTAATCTTTGGGGAATTGGAAATAATATTTATGTTGAAAGTTAAGCTTATTGTTACCGTGGGTAGTCCATTGGGGCTATACTCATCAGAATATGAAGACACATCTTTTCATATGAAAAGCTGTATACGTAAGCCTTTGAAACGTCTAAGCGGTCTGAACGAGATTTATCATTAGCAGAATGCCATCTAAAAAGCTGTCTACTCTATCAATATATTAATCTACAATGTTGTCGCATTTTTTCATTGCAGCATCATCATTGTCTGAACAATCAAAAGCCATTATTTGGATCATTTAACTTATGTTTATGCTCGACAAGAGATACCAGGATAATCAAGAGGTACTGTTAATCGCTGGAATCTCTCCTATTGCTGGAGGATTCATAAAGGGTGTGGATAGGGGTGTAAATTGAGCAGATATAGTGCAGAGATCCTGACATTTGAATCTGAAAATATTATGTACTATTTGTGTGCTCCAACATCTGATGAACATCTAAATTATTTATTTGAATTTCATGATTACTATGTCTGCTCCAACATCTAATGAATATATAAAATATTTATTTGAATTTGATGATTGCTACGCAGATTTCAATAATATCCAAATCTCAGAACTCCCGAATTGGCTAAAGAGAATTCTAAAAATAATAATATGTTCTATATAAGCCGATCAATTGATACTTACAGTTAGTAGAACATCAAAGAGTGTAGTAAATAATTTATAATAAGATGGCATACGTTAACTATATATTATTTCTATAATAGCTAGTAGTAACTAAAATACATAAACATTGTAAATTGTAAATTAACTATAAGCAAATAATATGTGCAAATGCTAACCATTACTGTCTATATTATTAATAGGATGCATATAAGAAACAGATTTGGATATTTGGATATGAATTTGAACTCCGAGTTATTATACACACCTTGCAACCCAAATCCGATTCTAGTCGTTAATTTATATCTATCATGTTAAACGTCATTTTCAATTTATTTCAGTTGTATGCCTAATATGAGTTTCTATTACTATTCTATGTTTCTTTTCTTTTTTTCCAAGTAGAATCTAATAGGGAAAGCTTTCCAATCCAAGCATGACTCAACTGGGGACCAAGAAAGAAAAAAGCTACCCTTCTTTTACTGGTAAAGACTTTTTTTAAGACTGTACATTTCAATTGATGTACTAATATGCATAACTAAATCAAAGATTTCCTCTCCTTCAGATAAATTAAGTCTGCTAAAGTTTGCAGCACAATAAAGGGTTTGCTTGTTACAGACAAATGATAAATTTAAGCCCAAGATTTCATTATCTGCGCCATTTAGGCGTAATCATGAACCAAACCAAACAAAAAGAAAAGAAAAGATCAAACCTTTCCTTTATTGATAAACATCCCCGAGCTAGTCCGAACTTCACTTAGAGTACTTTTCCCCGATAAATTATCAGCCACCGCCGATCTCTTCAGCTCTGTTTTCGCCTTCAACATCCGAAAACATCATCAAGACTACAAATTAGTTCTCAATTCACTCAGATCCCAAATTCAAACAAAAGAAGACAGGAAAAAGTTAAACTCACGAGAGATATCAGATGATCGCATTCTTCCTCGGTCAAGAAACCTTCGTACACGAAAGCTCTGTCAAAAAGTTAGATTGATCAGCAAAAATAAAAACAAAATACAAGAAAATGGATCGAGCTTGGGAGAGATAGGAACTAGACCTAGGTTTCCACGATATCTGCTTAGATCTGGCGGGAGAGATGAGTGGGGAGCTTGAGGAATTTTGGGAGAAGAGAGAGAGGATGAAGACAAGTATAGAGATCGAAACCCTAACCCTAGACTTAGTCATCTGTTGGGAACTGGGAGATAGCGAGGTCGAAGACGAGAACCGAGGGAGGGAATTGGCGACTCCTGTAGATGGAGAATTAAACTAAGAGGGGGGGAAACGTAAATTCAGATAAACTAGGAGGTTGAGAATGAAAATTTTGGGACTTAAACGAAGCTAGCAGGGGGAACGAGAAGTCGTCTGCGTGATGACAGCAGGCAGCACGTGGCTTCACGAAGAAAGTCAGATTTGCTGTATATTGTAAGGGGCTGTTTGGTTCGCTTTAAAACCCCGTAGAAACACTTTTCTCCTCCTGACACCCGCTCCACATCGACAAAATCCATTCTAGGGTTTTCGTTTCCCATCTTTGGTTCGCTTCTCCCCCTCGTCCCTCCAGCCGCGGAAATCCCCTCCACATCGGACTTTTTTCTTCGCCCCATTTCCTTCGAAAACGAGAGGAAATCGCCCCCGATCTGTACTATTGTCAGATCTCGGGTAAATGGGGGGAAACACGGTTGAGGGCTAGGGTCACCTCCTCTTTCCCCGTGAGCTCCTATTTGTTGGTGTTTTGCTGGATTTTGCTAAAATTTGGGGGGTTTTGCTGGATTTCGTGGCTTGCTGGATTTTATCAGCGCCTTGTGGCTTGCGGGGGTTCTAAACTGTTGATTTTGTCCGAAGCTAAGTTCTCGTGGCTTGCGGGAGCTCCTATTTGTTGGTGTTTTGCTGGATTTTGCTAAAATTTGGGGTTTTTGCTGGATTTCGTGGCTTGCTGGATTTTATCAGCGCCTTTATTGGGAAAAATTGGGGTTTTTTGCCGACTTTGATCTTCCTGGAAACTGATTTCAGACCTAAGGTATGATTCTCAACTCAGAATTGATTTGTTAAAAATTTTGTATGATTTGAATTATTTAGGATGAAATTTTGTATTTTCTATAGATATCTAGAAATTAACAGAAATTTATCTGAAAATATAATTGTAATTAACTAAAAATGTTACTGTAATTAACTAAAAATTATATTAATTATTATAAATATAATTGAAAAGAGAACAGAAATGAACTGACAATTATCTTGAATGGTCGTAAAAGAAACTGAAAATATTGATGAAATATTAACTGAAAATTAACTTTAGATCTTGTTATGTGTCATTTAAGTTTTGATTATTGACATTGCATATGAATGCTTGGTAGGTATATTAATTATTTCAATTTGATTTTTGCATCGTAGATGGATGGTGATGGGGATTGTACCGATGAACAAAGTGTTGTTAATGTGGTTCAAGGTGCTGCACTATCCGTTCTTGTTATAATAATTACATTCATAAGGAGAATGCAAGCTAGACGTAAATCTATACGTCGTGGTCCAAGTGAGGAAAAAAAAAGACAAGAGAGGTCTAGAATTGAACATATAGAGCGTATTTATAATGGTTTTAGTGATAGTTGTGTGAATTATATTAGAATGCGGAGTGGTGCTTTTGTTAAGCTAGTAAGTATAATGAGGAACAATAGGCTTCTAAAAGACTCAAGGAATATATCAGTGGAAGAACAACTTATCATGACACTAAATATTTTGGGTCATAAATCTAAAAATCGCATTGTGAGATCTCATTTCATAAGATCAGGGGAGACAGTCAGTAGATATTTCAACAAGGTTTTACAAGCAATTATCTGTTTGCGTGGACGCTACATGAGACAAGCCATCAATGATACTCCCCAAGAGATCGTTAACAACCAGCTATACTATCCTTATTTCAAGGTATATCTACATTTTAACCACAGTTACATGTATAAGCAATAAAAATAAATGATAACTTAGTAATGTGATACACGTATTATAGGATTGCATTGGTATGATAGATGAGACTCATGTTGATGCAATGCTTTCGATTAATCTTGTTGCATAATTTCGAGGCCGCAAAGGTGTTACACTGAATGTGCTTGCAGCTTGCGTTGATTACATAATTTGAGTTTGTGATTTCCTTCCAGGAGGCTAAAAGATGTTTGTGATTGATTACATATTTGAGTTTGTGTTGATTACATATTTGGGTTTGTGATTTCCTTCCAGGATGCTAAAAGATGTTATGGTTTGTGGTTGCTAAAAGATGTTTTGATTTCCTTCTGTTTTTGGTTGTTGGGTTTGTGATTTCATTCCAGCTGTAACAATCTGATGCATTGGTTACATGTGCTCGGGATTGTTGGTTGGTGTTGATGGTTGGGTGGTTGGTTGGTTTGTGTTGTTGGTTGGCTAGTGAGTGTTTTCTGGTTTGATTTTACTCAGACTCAAACTCAAAGAGAACAAACTGAATCAAGAAATGAGTGGAAGACCCTTAGAGATAACATTGCTTGGGCGATGTGGGTGGACTATTGTGATAAGTATAATCATGGTGTAACTACTGAGACTTAATTCTCATATTTGTTGTACTATTTATGCTCATGTATGTAGTGACAATTTGATGGTTTGTCCACTTTTTAGATTTTGCTATTCATTCATGTTCTTATATTTTGCTTTGCAATATCAATCATGTATTCATGTTATTATATTTTGCTTTGCAATATCAATCATGTACTCAATTTGTTCTTATTGACTTAATTAGTGATGGCTGATACTCCTAAAGGCAAAGGTGTAGCGCCATCTCAGCCTCCACCCTCTCAACCCCCTCAGTCATTGCATCAAGGCGAATGTGGGTATTTTCCTTTTCAGCAGTCATACTTTGGGCAACCACCTCATGCATTTCCCAACATGCCATTCCATGATGGCAGTTACTTCCCGATGCACCCTCATTTTGGGTCATACACGAGCATGCTAAGTTCTCCTGGGAGGGGTCTGCAAATGATTTTAGAATTCTCCAAGATGCATTATCTAGACCACAACCACATGGATTGAAAGTCCTAATATTAGTGGGGTACAACTTTCTCCCACTAGTGGTTATGGCTCAACTCCCGAATCAGGTTCCAAACGGGTGCTCATAGAAGGAGGGGAAGAAACATCACCAAATCCAAAGAAGAGGAGGAAAAACACATCAACAAATAAAAAAAATAGTGAGACTGGAGGTCTTAAAGGTAACAAACATATGTTCTGGGATTCCCGTTACGATGATGAGCTCATTCCATTTCTTGCCGACATGGTAAGAAAGGGTTACAAACCCGACAAAAGCTTTAAGAGAACCGCTTTTCATATGGCTTCCCCACATATTAATGAGAAGTTTAACACATCATTCAAGTGGGAAAATGTCATGAACCGCATCAAAACTTTGCGTACAAGATTCCGTGATATGGAAACATGTCGTAATCTTAGTGGTGCCGGTTGGGATGAAAGCACCAAGACTGTCATCATGGATCCTGAATGTTTGGATAGGTGGATTGAGGTACATAAACTATTTTTACATAACCCTTGATTACTTATCTTATTTACATGTTTTCATTGAATTAATTCAATTATACTTTTCAGGACAAGAGCTTTAAGAATGCTAAACTTAGACAATATGTCAATAAACCCTTGACTCACTACGATGATCTTTCCCTTATCATCGGGGATGATCAAGCTAGAGGAGAATTTGCATGTGATGCTTGGAAAAAATTTAGTCGTAGTGAGTCCATAAATCTTGGAGATGATGGTGACTCGCCTTTACCTGCCTCACAATCCCCTCAAGTACACATTTTAGATGAGGAGGACACTCCTCCGCCTAAGGAAACACCCGCCATATCAAGTTCTAAAGCAAAGATATGTGTTGCTAAGGGAAAGGCTCGTATGAACAACCTAGAAGATGAGCTCATGTTAAAAATGGTGGATAAGATAGATGTATTTAGCGCAAACATGAAGTGTGTAAATATGCATTGGACCGAGAAGTTATCCACGGTCATATATGCTCATTTACAAGATTTTAGTGTTGAAAAGCTAGATACATACTACCGACACTTATATTTGAATGAGCATGAAGCAAGACTATTTATGGGCATATCATCGGTTGGTCAAAAAGAGATGATTGCTACCTTTCTCAACGAAGGGGGTTGAAGACCGATAGAAGAAGTCTCTACGTGGTATTTTGTGATTCTCATTTCTAACATACTTGTGAAATCCACTTACTTTTGGTGATAATGTTTTTATTGTGTTTGTGGAACATTATGATGATGGAACATATTGTTGTAATATGTAGTAAGTATTTATTTGCTTCCATTTTGTAATATTTATCTTCCATGATTAATATCATTTTGTGGAATACTAACTTTTGTAATTGAATTTGTGAATGCAGGATATTTCCTAAGATGCAAGCAACCTACAATGTGTACACATTGTACTGGATGGCTATTGCTCTGGGGCATTTAGGTATTTGGTTTTCGTTGGTGATTTTTTTATTTTTAGGCTATGATGATTGTCAATTTTTCTGAGATTAGCAACCTGCAATATCTATTGATATTGCATTGGATGGCTAACAATGATGATATTGACCAAGTTCTGAGCCCTAAGCTAAACACAACATGTGCTCGGGGTTGTTGGTAGTTGTTGTTGTTGGTTGTTGTTGTTGTTGGTTGTTGCTAGTTGTTCTGATTTGGTTGTTGTTGGTCTGGTCTGGTTGTTGTTGGTTGTTGCTGGTTGTGGCTAGTTTGGTTGTTGCTGGTTAGTTTGGTTTGTTGCTGGTTTTTGCTGGTTGGTGGTTTTTTGGGTTTGTTGTTGCTGGTTGTTGGTTGATCTTGTTGTTGGGTTTGTGGTTTCTTGTTGTTGCTGGTTTGTGGTTAGTTTGGTTGTTGGGTTTGTGGTTTCTTGTTGTTGCTGGTTGTTGGTTGTTCTCTTACGTTGTTGGGTTTGTGGTTTCTTGTTGTTGCTGATATGGTGTTCTCTACGTTGTTCCTTCTGTTTTTGGTTTTGGGTTGGTGATTTCATTCCAGGTTGCCTAAAAGAAGTTCTTGTTTGTTGTTGGGTTTGTGATTTCCTTCCAGGTTGGTTTTTGGCTTTGTTGTTGTGTCCAGGTTTGTGACAATTTCCAGTTTTGTGCACACGCAGTTTTGTGAGCTCACTGTTTGTGGATGCTCTGTTGTTCAACTTCTATTTGAGCTAAATATTTTGTGGAGTTCTATGTGTGCTCAGATTTTCCGCACTGTTTGTGTTGATTATGATACTGTTTGTGGGTGTTCAATTTAGGCTATGATGATTGTTAATTTTTCTGAGATTAGCAACCTGGCAATATCTATTGATATTGCACTGGATGGCTAACGATGATGAAATTGAACAAGTTCTGAGCCCACAGTCATAATTCACATATACTGAGGCTATTTGCTATGTTATATACTAAAATATGGCTATTCAGCCCGTTTATATGTTTTTATAGGTTTCAGAAATTTTTTTGGGCTAATTCAGGTACGTATTTCATAAATTTATGAATAATCAGGTTATTACAGGGCTTGTTTATTTTTTCTTGGAAAACAGGTTTTGTGTGATTATTTTCATCTCAAACAGGTATATTTCATGTCAAATCAGGTACGCAGTTCATGTTACATGTAGGTTTCAGATGATTTCAGGTTTCGTATGATTTCATTAATACAAACAGAAATTTATAATTCATTCGGGTTATTTTTATTTGTTCACGATACATTCGCACTTTTATATGATTAAGATTAATCTCATAACTGCACAAATAATTTTTGTCTATAGTGGGGGGTTAATCTTACCATGGTGACTCTAAACACTTTTCCTACACACTTCAAAACCAACCAAACACAAGAAAAGTGGGAAATAGTCAAATCAACAAAAGTTTTCCCTTTTTTCTCATGCAAACCAAACACAAGAAAAGTAAAACATTGGTCATTTTGTTTTTGTTTCTCAGCTATTTGCAATCAACGCAAAACAAACTATTTCTTGGAAAAGTTTGGAAAACTAAAAACATTGGTTTCTTTACATGGAATTACATTTTCCCTATATCTAGGAAACGAACGCAAACAGCGCCTCTTAGTCCAAAGATGTGTCATCCTGGGACTAATTAAGTCTAAGTTAATGTTTATTTTTACACGGACTAATATAATATTAGGACTAATTGAAAATAATCTAGAATAGTATTTGTTTATTGTTATGACCGTTGGGACTAATATCATAATCATAATAACTTTCTGTCCTCAGTCAAAATTAATATTTCATTAGTGGTCGATTGGCAAAAATATAAAAAATTTGGACATGAATTTGTCTGAAAATTTGCGGACGCTTTTGATGAGAGTTGAGAATCTCATATAATTAAAGCTTGGTGGCCTATTAAACATGAGAGTGTGCACCAAGTATGAAATAAATGAAGTGACTTGATGTTCAAAGCTATGGACTGGAGTGAAAATACATTAAAATGGACGGGGTGTTGTGTTAGATATTTGCTAGTGTCTACCGAGGAATATTTTTCAAGATGTATATTATTTACAAAATAATAAGATAAAATCTAAACTATAAATATTTAAGAAAGTTAACAACAAATCTTTTTGCTATTATTTCATCGTGCTAAAAACTTTTATTTTAGCCATGAATGTTTAAATTATGCTTTAAATAATTTGTTAAACTTACAATATACTTAATGAGAAGAAAAGAGTTAGCAATATATCTATTTTATAAAATAAGACTAAATCCCTTTTTTTTTTTTTGATATAATTCTTCATATTAAAAATGCTTTATCGTGAGTCATTAGAACATATTGTTTGTATCAGAATTAATATGTTAATGATGGGTTACAAAAGTATAAATTTAATTCATGGGTTAAATTATTTGAGGCTATATATTTTCAGTGGGTTTTTTATACATGATAAAGATAACTTTTCATATTCTCAATACTATCATATTGTTCATTTGAATTGTAAAAAATAATTAATATCTAAAATTCTAAGAGAGTTGCTGGCAAGTGGTGACAGTAAAGGCTTATTTTAGTGTGTGTGTTGTGTGTGCGTGTGTGTATATATATAAAAAGAGAAAATATGGAGAAACTTAGTACCAAGTTGCTCCAAACAACTTGGTAGTGTATGTGGGCCTAATATAGCCCTACATCACACCTCGAAGATAAAGTCTCAACTACCTTTCACCCTCAACCACCTTTCACCAACTCTAATGTAGATGTAGGGACGCAGATTAGAACGACGTCACTACCAAGTTGTTTTGAGCAACTTGATACCAAGTTTCTCCATTTTTTCATATATATATATATATATTATATATATATATATATATGAGAAAAATGGGTATGCTTGGTACCAAGCACAAATTTTGTGCTTGGTAGTGATGTGTCACATCCTCATCCACTCACTAATACATGTGAATGTGATCCCATATTTGAATGAGTGGAGGAAGATGTGACACATCACTACCAAGCATAACTTTTTGTGTTTGGTACCAAAGCATACCCATATTGATATATATATATATATATATATATATATATATATATATATATAATTATTATAGGCTAACAAAGAAAGAAGAATAACAAAATAAAGATGCATTGATCTATGTGTGTTTTAACTTGCAAGAAAACAAATATCATGGTGGTAGAACTGTAATGTGCCATGTGAATGCAGACGCAGACGTAAAAAATAGTTGAAGTTTAGAAAACGGACATCCAACTAATGTTAATGAATGCAAGCTGTGAATCATAATGAGAAGAGAACCAATTAGGATAGAGTTGTTGTTTAGTTGCACTTGACTTGTCACTTGCTTACATATGACTCGGAGACTTGAGAGACCCTTCATTAATTTCCTTGCTTTTTTAACCGGGATGAGTTCAGAATGATATGTACGTGTGCAAAAGTACTGAGAAGAAAGATGCCGGAAAAGAAAAATGAACTGGAGAAAGAAAAAAAAATTGTGAAAAACATGAAAAGAAGAGTGCTAATTTTGTCTCAAAATCTTAATACCCCTAAATCATCAATACCCAGATTATAAAGTTTGGGGGTAAGTTGCGTTTTATATTAGTCCCCTTTTTGCAGTTTTTTGGATATTACTTAATCCCTCCCCAAAAATAGTCCCAACTAGTTAAACAAACAAACAAACATAGTATAACAAAGCGGGTCCGAACTAATTTAAAATAGTACCCGGACTGTTACAAAAACAAACATGGCCTAAATCTTCAATAATTCCATATTGGTCGCTGAAATCTTGGAAATTACATATTAGTCCTTTAAATCCTTCCAAATTATATTTTAGTTTTCGTAGTAACAGATGTAAAAGATCTTCTTTTTTATCTTTCAAAGGTTTGAGGAGAAGATGATGATGTATAGGTTAGAGGAGAAATTTGAGAGGACTGTATAGATTTAAAAGGCTTTATGAGCATTGGAAAGTTCAGCTTTGGGTTAGTTTCCTTTTTATTTTCTCTTTTTTTTTTTAGGTTTGATGAGCGAACTTCCTCATGATTCTTCAGACCATGGGTTTCAAGCCGCACCCATAGATAAGGGGCAAACCCTGCAACCCCCGCCCAACACACGACGTTGGAAATTTCAGGAAATTAATTTATTGTGAGTGCTCGACCTTGGCCCCCCAAGAGTGTCGAAACTAAGACATTGGCCTAATACTCATAGGCATCTTACCAGCTCGGTTGGACCCTCTTGGGTGGTTAGGGTTCTTTCTATGACCAAGAACTCAAGTGAGTTTGGATTATTTTAAGGCTAAATAGGACTTAAATACATTAGATTTTCAATCACTTAGCACTTATATGCCGTAGTTTTTTTCATAGCAATTATATACCTCGAAAGTTCCCATATAACATTCACTTGTTAATTTTAGAGCTATTTCACCATTAATATTTGTTAAATTTACTTTTAATCCTACACAAATTTTATTTAAATGTATCCCAAATCTATTTTAAAAATAAAATTTGGATAGATTTAACAAAATTAATAGTTAGAAAGTTATAAATTTAGCATATGAATGGTATATGAGAACTATAAGATGAATATTTTCACAATTGCATAACAAATGGTACTTACATGTCGGTTTTAAACAACTCGTGTTATACAGAAACTACAAAAAACAACTGAAAGTATGTAAGTGCTAAGTGAGTGAAACCATAAGGTATTTAAGTGCTAATTAGTCTTTTCTTAAAGCAAGTGTTGGGTTTAAACCCACTGAGAAAGAGGTTTAGGGGTAAAACGATAATCTTTTCTTTCGACAGCAACATTTATGGAATAAACCCCTCAAGTGTAATGGGAATTAACCAGCGAGACGATTTTGCAAGATCCTAGTGAGTTGGAGGGACTAATATGCAATTTCTAAGATTTGAGATATTAATAAGGAATGAATATTTGATGGACTAATATCTGAAAAACCCTTTTTTGGGTCAACTTATTTTTCCTTCAAATGACTCTTTACTCAGGGGAGAGGATCTAAATATTGCTTTTTGAAATTTTTGATACGGTCAAGGTCTATATAGTTTGGAGAAATTAAAATGATAATCGAGCAGACCTAGTTCTGACCTCGCATTTATTTGTTAGGCCTCTTTCTTGAAGTCTTATTAGTTTGGGAGGCAGAGTCTAAAGAAGCATCAGCAAGTCTCGGCGCTGTTATTTAGTCTGAGGATTCTTTAGCACCAAAAATTTTATCAACAAAACAAATACTTAACAACAACAACAACAACAACAAAAACTAAGTGAGAATTATAAATAAAGCAAACAAAAGGCATGCAAAAAGCTCCTGAGTCTCACGGTTTTGATTGCATGCTCAAATCTGAATTCAGGAACAAGCGTATGATTAAATTGTAAACTGCATAGCTTCTACCAGAAAATTCCAATAACAACTATACAAGGAGGCACTCAGCTCCACAAATGTCAATAAAACATAACAATTACCATCGCAATTTATCCGACAGTCTCATACAGAGATTCAACCTTCATCCATCCTCATTTTTCCTTTTACGACCAACCGAATCTTTCCCCCTAGAACTTTTAGGCACCATCTCCTCCATAATCTTTGGCGAAGTAAAGCTAAAGTCCGACACAGAAAACTGATCTTTGTACCCCGGATGAGCTTCCAGAAACCTCTCCACCTCCGTCGAGCTCCTCACTCTCTTTCCATTGGGCATAATGTAGGTTATATCAAACTTGGAAAAATCTTTTCTCAGATGCAGGTTTCTCTCAGTATTAGGGGGCGTTTTGGGGATGTTGGGCTTGTCAATGACCCATAATCGACTAGTATCATACTCTATATCTGCAGGATCATCACAGGAAACTTCAGGGTTTTTTTCGCAGAACCATGGATCTTCAATGAAGCTCTCTCTTATGGCATCGTATTCTTCTTTTGTTGGAATCAGCCTCCATTTGAAACATTTGCCGCATTGTACAGCGTATAAGGCAGTAGTAGAGTCTCTGGAAGATTTTGATTTCTGTGAACAATAAAAGAAAGGGTTGCAATCTGAAGTAAATTTAACAAAACTCACCTAAAAGTTTGGGAGTTTTGTGCAAAACACTCCGAACTTTCAAAAGTGTACTAAAACCCTGAACTATTGGAAATTCTTATAAACATCATTAACAGGTAGAAGGTCTACACTATTTACTTTTTATGTACCTTTATCAGAAAAGATAGACATTACAGTTTACTAAAAGAAGAAAAGAAATTATATATTTGGATAGGGATTGAATGTCCAAAACATGTTATATTTAAGCGCAAATCTAGGAGGTTTTGATCTTAAGGAGATAGTAAGCTGTAGAACTAATTGTTAACACAGGTATTCTATGGCACAACCAAAGTGCTTAAGAGAACATACACAAGGCAGTCAATGTTGGTTTCATAAAAAGGGAGTAATATTCCAGGCAGAAATCATTACAAGGTCAAGAAAATCTAAAATGGCAAGCTTACGCATAATAGTGTGCAAGTGTTTCAAATATTTGCCTCTTGTCAGTTTTGAATGACAGCAAGAGGAAGCATATGCACATGCATAACTACAGAATTTATAGATTAGCCTCCAGGGGGTAAGGCTTTCATTTTTTGATTTGGAATAAGTGGTGTCTTACAATATATAGTTTTCAAATATTTTAGGAGGTTAAACTTTTGCATATTTAAGATAAATTTTTTGTTAGTTCATATGAAATTCTGCAGACAATCTTATCATTCTTAGAGGCCTGAATTTTCCTAGATTAAATTTCGCAAAACTGTGATTAACTATTAGGACCCTTGCACAAATTTACCATAAACTTTCTAATAGAGAAAACAACACAAACTATCAAATTTAAAGAAATAATATCAGAAATATCCTAACATGCTAACAACGCTATTCAGAAGTCCAAAATACTCCAAATAGTTAAGAATAGGGAGCGTGAGAGAGTAATTATGTAAAGTAAATAAGGGCAAAATAACTAAATGATGTAACATGCATATCATGTACCAGCTTACGCTAACATCTTGCAGTCATGGTACTTTAGAAGGAAAAAAATTGTGGTGCTTAGTTTGCATCTGTAGTTGTGACAGGAAGAGAAAAGTAGGGAGGGAGATAACTAATAGGAAATGGAATCTATTTCATTACTGGTTTTGTAATGTGCTGTACAGTTGAGTGCAAGTCTCCAAAGTGAAATGGTCATTCCCCTCCTTTTTATACTCTTCATTAGTCTAAGTTTCTATGAAAATTTAGGTCAGCGTCTCTGTTTGTTGAGGTGTGGACTGCATTACCAACAGTTTCTTATGTGTAAACTAATTAGCCATCCAGAGTATATGACAAGACACTCTCTTGTTAATATTTGCTTTGGTGCCAAAAATTTGTCAATAACCATGTCTTCAAAAAATCTTCGCACATAGAATTCTATTTCATAAGAGATACCAATAAAAAAAATTCTTAACATATCTGATGTAGTGCTATTAAAGGCGTGTGCCTCACCGCGCTTCATGCGCCTTGTGTTGCAACGCAGCAGCATCTTTTGCACCTCGCAAGCACGCAAAGCAAATGGTGTATGTGAGACAGACCCGTATATTTTTGTTCTTTAATAACTCAATTGGGTCTTTCTACCCGATAACTTATATCCTAAATAGTAACATAAGCCCTTTAAATCATTTTAGTAGCTCATTTGAGGACCCTAAATAATTCTCATTTACTATTGATTTTGCTTTGATGTTATGTGTGCGATGTGCACCTCACTTCACTCGGGTGTGTGGTATTTATAATTCTCACTTAGTTTGTTGTTGTGTTGTTGTTGTTGTTAAGTATTTTTTTGTTGATAAATTTTTGGTGCTAAAGAATCCTCAGACTAAATAACAGCGCCGAGACTTGCTGATGCTTCTTTAGACTCTGCCCTCCCAAACTAATAAGACTTCAAGAAAGAGCCTAACAAATAAATTGGCGAGGTCAGAACTAGCGTCTGCTCGATTATCATTTTAATTTCTCCAAACTATATAGACCTTGACCGTATTCAAAATTTCAAAAGCAATATTTAGATCCTCTCCCCTGAGTAAAGATCATTTGAAGGAAAAATAAGTTGACCCAAAAAAGGGTTTTCAGATATTAGTCCATTCAAATATTCATTCCTTATTAATATCTCAAATCTGTAGAAATTCGCATATTAGTCCCTCCAAACTCACTAGGATCTTGCAAAATCTGTCTCGTGGTTAATTCCCATTACACTGGAGGGTTTATTCCATAATGTTGCCGTCGAAAGAAAAGATTATCGTTTTACCCCTAAAACCTCTTTCTCAGTGGGTTTAAACCAACACTTGCTTTAAGAAAAGACTAATTAGCACTTAAATACCTTATGGTTTCACTCACTTAGCATTACATACTTTCAGTTGTTTTTGTTAGTTTCTGTATAACACGAGTTGTTTAAAACCGACATGTAAGTAATTTTATGCAATGTGAAAATATATCTTATATAGTTCTCATATACCATTCATATGCCTAAATTTATAACCTTTCTAACTATTAATTTTGTTAAATCTATCCAATTTTATTTTTAAAATAGATTTGGGATACATTTAAATAATTTGTGTAGGATTAAAGTAAATTTAACAAATATTAATGGTTGAAATAGCCTCTAAAATTAACAAGTGAATGTTATATGGAACTTTCGAGGTATATAATTGCTATGAAAAAAACTACCGGATATAAGTGCTAAGTGATTGAAAATCTAATGTATTTAAAGTCCTATTTAGCCTTAAAATAATCCAAACTCACTTGAGTTCTTGCGTCATAGAAAGAACCCTAACACCCAAGAGGGTCCAACCGAGCTTGCGTAAGGATGCCTATGAGTATTAGGCCAATGTCTTAGTTTCGACACTCTTGGGGGGCCAAGGTCGAGCACTCACAATAAATTAATTTCCTGAAATTTCCAACGTCGTGTGTTGGGCGGTGGGGTGCATGCTCAGGGTTTGCCCCTTATCTGATGGGTGCGGCTTGAAACACCATGGTCTGAAGAATCATGAGGAAGGTTCGCTCATCAAACCTAAAAAAAAAAAGAGAAAATAAAAAGGAAACTAACCCAAAGCTGAACTTTCAATGCTCATAAAGCCTTTTAAACTCTTACAGTCCTCTCAAATTTCTCTCTAACCTATACATCATCATCTTCTCCTCAAACCTTTGAAGATAAAAAAGAAGATCTTTTACATCTGTTACTACGAAAACTAAAATAATTTGGAAGATTAAAGGACTAATATGTAATTTCCAGATTTCAGCGACCAAATATGGAATTGATTGAAGATTTGGCCATGTTTGGTTTTGTAACAGCTCGCGGTACTATTTTAAATTAGTTCGGACCCGCTTTGTTATACTATGTTTGATTTGTTTGTTTAACTAGTTGGACTATTTTTGGGTGGGAGGGATTAAGTAATATCCAAAAAACTGCAAAAAGGGGACTAATATAAAACCGCAACTTACCCCAAACTTTTATAATCTGGGTATTGATGATTTAGGGCGTATTAAGATTTTGAGACAAAATTAGCACTCTTCTTTTCATGTTTTTCACAATTTTTTTTTCTTTCTCCAGTTCATTTTTCTTTTCCGGCATCCTTTCTTCTCAGTACTTTTGCACACGTACATATCATTCTGAACTCATCCCGTTAAAAACAAGCAGAAATTAATGAAGCGTTCTCAATCTCCGAGTCATATGTAAGCAAGTACAAGTCAAGTGCAACTTAAACAACAACTCTATCCTAATTGGTTCTCTTCTCATTATGATTCACAGCTGCATTCAATAACATTAGTTGGATGTCCGTTTCTAAACTTCATATTTTTTACGTCTGCGTCTGCATTCACATGGCACATTACAGTTCTACCACCATGATATTTGTTTTTCTTGCAAGTTAAAACACACATAGCACAATGCATCTTTATTTTTTATTCTTCTTTGTTTAGCTATATATATATATATATATATATATATATATTATATATATATATATATATTCAATATGGGTATGCTTGGTACCAAACACAAAAAGTTATGCTTGTTAGTGATTGTCACATCTTCGCCACTCGATTAATTATGGTATACATTCACATGGATTAGAGAGCACATGAGCATGTAACACCTCACTATCAAGCACAAAATTTGTGTTTGGCACCAAGTTCCTACATTTTTCTCATATATATACACACACATAGTGTACAAATATATACATACATATGTATATATTTATGTATATACATACATTTACACATACATATGTATAGATATATACATACATGTGTAAATATATATATATACACACACAGTGTGTGTGTATACATACATACACACAGATATGTATATATTTATGTATATATATTATATACACACACATGTATAGTACATGTGTGTGTGTCTATATATAGGGGAAAGTGTGTATAAGATGTCACCTTATACACCCTCTAAGGTGGCGCCTATGTGGAGAAATCTCCAACTTCCATTCAAATAAATTGATCAAACATAAAAAATTTTAAATTAAAAAGTGTATGGGCCCCACGCACGCTCTCTTCCTTTCTCAGATCTTAATAATGGAGGCGCCCACCCACTATCTCTCCCCCTCCCCTTCATCGATCTCTTCTCTCTCCCATTCCACAGATACTCTTTTTCCTCCAACCCCTAACCCGCCATTGATTCGCCATCGAGCCGCTGTCACCGGCCTGCCAAAGCCCGCAAGCGGACCAACGCCATCATGTTCGAGCGCCAATGTCGCGAGCTCCCAACCGCCACCCAGAAGTCGTCGCCCTCCGCCGCCAAAGCCAGCGAGCTCCCAGCGCCGCCACTCGCCCTCCATGCCCAGTGCCGCTGCCCGCCTCAACGCTCCCCTTTGAGTCTAAATAAAGAAGAAATTGAGTTGGAAAATTGAGTTGTTCTTGTTTAGATGTTTTTGGTCTAATTTTAATGCTATTTATGATAGGTCTGAATCAAAATTAAATCTTTTGGAAGGTTTTTTTCGGGTCAAATAAGGTTATGCAGATCTCATTGGGTGAGTTTGTAGGCGATGACGTCAAGCTGGGTTGTCATAAGCTTTGCTAAAGTAATTTTTTATTATTTGTTTGCTAGTAGTATTGTGTTTTTGTTGTGTTTGTGCTAATTTGGGGATTGGTTTCACATGCAGCTTCCACGCCTTCGAGCGCTGCCACCTTTAATGGTCGCCTCTTTGTTATTTCAAAAAATTTATCGAGCTTATTGTGTTTGCTCAATTTCAAGACTGTTGGGTATTTTAGCAATACCAAGGTGTCTATTTTTTGCTTCAATGAAAATTACAATCTTTATGTTCTGTTTGGTGCAAGGGAAAAATATCAAAAGTTTAAATTTTCTCTTACAAATAGTTTGATTGTATGTAGAGAAGAAAATGTATGTGACTTTGTAAAGAATGTTATGTATGTGAAATTATTTTTGTACACTTATAAGCTTATTTTCTTGTAAGGGAAATGATGATCATCTTTGGAGGTTCATGACTATTTATAAGAGATTTTGCATAAGAGCAAAATGTATGATCACTTCAGAAACTCGTATCTTTGAGCAAGAGCATTGAACTTGTATTTTTAAGTTGTTAGAGCGATAATACAACAGAAAATAGAGTTGACTTTTTTGAGTGACGAAGAAGCTTGTATTTGGGTCTTTCTATTATATTTCATTGCGAATTACTTAATTCTTACCTATTTCTCATCCTTACGCAAGTGACATCAAAGCAAACCATATCTTCAAGTATGCGAGATTAAGTATGCATCTTCCTCTTCCTAAAAAACATTCATGATGGAATTATTAATTTAAAAACAAACTATCATTTTCCAACTCAATTTCTTCTTTATTCAGGCTCAAAAAAATACAACTATTCTACTAGTGAGTAACAAAACTCATGAACTCCTCTCAATTTTTTTAAGTATGAATCATAACATAAACACAGATCACTAATTTCTCACATGAAAATGGATGAAAATTAGTTTTTAAGGTAACTCGTCGAAGGGGGTCATCGAGGCAGCATCGAAGGGATTCGCCAAGGAGGGCGTCGCAGCTATAAATGAGTGTGAGATGGCGTCGTTCTCATCAGCGAGTCAGTGGGCTGGAGTGTGGAGCAAAGGGGATCGTCAAGGCGGGCGTAGAGGCGGGTAGCAGCACAGGGAGCTCACGAGCGTGGGCGTGGAGAGCGGCGACGACAGGAGCTCGCGGGCCTCTAAGAGCGTAATGCGGAGATCGTGATATGCGTCGCGCTCGACAACAGTGTGAGCGTTCGGCTGCTTCGCTTCGAGCGTGCTCGCACGCAAGGTCAGGCGGGCGACATGTCCAGCGGGGCGGAGGGAGGAGCGGGATATGTGAAGCGGAGAAGAGAGATCAGTGAAGGGGAGAGAGATCTGTGAAAAGCGGGGGATGAGAGAGATAGTGGGTGGGGCCCTCCATTATTGAAAGAAGAGAGAGATCTGAGAAAGGAAGAGAGTGTGTGGGCCCGTGCACTATTTAATTTAAAATCTTTATTTTTTATGTTTGATCAATTCATTTGAATGGAAGGTGGAGATTTCTCCACATAGGCGCTACCTTAGAATGTGTATAAGGTGGTATCTTATGCACACTTTCCCCATATATATATATATATATATACACACACATATATATATATATATATACATAGGGAGAGGTTCAAATAAAAACCTCACTATCCTAAAAACTAAAAACCTATCCACTCCGTTGGATTGAGATTCATCCAATGGCTGAGATTATAAGACAATTAATGCTGCATAAGGGTAATCAGGTAAATTTATCAGCCTCCAAAGAGAGGTAATTAATGTGACTGTTGAGTTCCCCAAAAGTCACACCTCTCTTCAGTTGAAGGATTCGGTCATCCTCCAAAGAACCCAACTTTCTCTCTCTCCTACCCAGCTATCTCCTCTCTCTCTCTCGTCCGCCATCAACACAAGCTTCCACGCCGGCAAAGCCAAGCTCCCAAACCCGACCTCTAGTTCCGCCTGCACCCTCGCTGTCCCTCCAACCCGACCATCTCCATCTCCTCCGCTCCATTCCCAGCGAACCCGCCAACTCGAGTCGTCAACCCCACCCCCGCTCGAGCTCCGACCAGCAGCGACGACCGCGCCGCCTGAGTTCACCGTCAACCCCAAGCCCCGACGAGCCCCCGCCGGCGAACTCCGACCCTAGTCACCGCCTCACCTCCTCTCCGACCTCCTTCCTGAAACGCCGTCAGCCCCATTCGCCACCACCACGACCAGCCTTCGCATAAAAATTGTAACTTTTTGCTTAAAATCATCAAACACGTTCTATAAATGCATGAGTGAATCTCGATTCACTTCAGTGAATCTCGATTCACTGCAGTGAATCCAGCTTGTTTTTACTTCAATAAACGATGAGTGGAATCTAGATTCACTTCAGTGAATCTCGATTCACTGCAGTGAATCCAGATTCAATTATGTGAGGTGTTTGTTTTTTTACCATAAAAATCATAACTTTTTGCTGTAAAAGGTGAAAATTTTTCATGTTATAAAATTTTATAGCTTGTTTTTTACCATAAGTTTCTTATTCTGCTGGATGGTTAGAATGATTCACAAATCCAGTGGAGCAGCAAATCGATTGGAGTGAATCCAGATTCAATTCGTTGGAGTGAATCTGGATTGAAGATCAATTCAGTGAATCCAGATTCAATGCGTTGTTGTGTTCTTCATGTGAGATTTCAGAGATCGGGAAGCGAGTTAGAGAGAGAGAGAGTATTAAAGAATGTAGCACTATTAATGTAAGAGAGAGTATTAAAGGACGTGTATTAAATTTGTATCATTGTTCCAATGTAATCAGTCACCATTAATGCAATGAATTGTTCCAATTTTACCCTTTTGACATTAATGCAGTGTATTAAATTTGTCTATATTTACAATTCTACCATCGAAATCTAGGCCATTGGATGAAATAGAATGTAGGGTTAGGATTGGTTTTTAGTTCTCTAGGTTTTTATTAGAAACCTCTCCTAATAATAATATATTATATATATATATATATATATATATATATATATATATATATATATACATATGAATGTATTTGTGTAAATATCCATATGTGCGTCTAGCACATATGTGTGCAAAAGGACTTTACGCCGCATCGCCTTGCGCATTGATGACACTGATTTGATGATGCTTGCTATGTAACCAGCACTTATCAGAAACGAAAACAACAGCCATGTAACCAGCACTTATCAGCATTGATGACACTGATTTGATGATGCTTGCTATGTAACCAGCACTTATCAGAAACAAAAACAACAGCCATGTGCCAGAAATTCCAGATTCCCATGGGCACTAGAAAATTTGAATAGGGGTGACTATTAATTTCTTAGAGTAATATGATGTATATGTCAGCTAATATTCATAATCCAGAACATCAATTTATAATGGTATAGCGATTAAAAAAGCATGGTATGCTATATATTATGAAACACATTTTGTTAGATTCAATCAACAGTAATGTGAATAACTATATACTTATATTGACTATTAAGAAACTAGAATAGTATGCATATGCAATGCGTATACAAATTAAATACAAGTCCATCATTTACACAATGAATATTTAACTTCCCACTTTTAGATGTTCATGATATGTCTCCGATAGATATGGATTTCTTTGCAAACTTCAGAATACATCAAGTGGGGTATGAAACACATCCATTTTCTATCATAACATCAAAGTATTAGATTTGGCATAACAAGCACGTAAATTTGCACATACACAGACAAATTTGTAAACATAAACATATGCACAAGCACAAAAATAAAGGCTAAGGTACCATATTGGCCCAAAAGTGACACCCATTTACCATTTTTGCTTAAAAAGTGACACTGGTGACATTTTGACATTAAAAGTGATGTTGACGACACCTAGGTCTTTTTGGTCACCGGAGGCAATATTTAAGTGAAATATTATGTGATTTTTTCATATAGACTCCTCAATCGTCCATATTTTTTGGATTAATCCCTCTCCGCTCCCCAAATTCTAAAATTCTGAAATTGGCGAAACATAGGCCTTTCTGATCCCCAAAGTGTCGCCAGTGTCAATTCTTAGGCCAAAGTGATAATGGGGCATCAGTTTTTAGGTCAATTTGATATTTTAGCTCAAAAAAAAAGACATATACACGTCCACGCATGGATACACACTACATTCCATGTGTATTCACATACGCATGCTCCCCCCCACCCCACCTTAGTGGGTGAGGGTTGGCTTGGGAATAGGACTGAAATGAAGTTCAGTTACTACTAACAGGTAAACAGTTCTAATCCAACAAAAAAATTCATCAACCCCAACACTCCTCTTACAAATATATCAGGTTCCCAGTTTGTCCACTGCTTTTAGGATGATAGGTTATACTCAAACTCAATTTGCACCTTGAATGTTGAAGAATCCGTTCTAATTTGGGTGAACATTCGGGCTGTGCCCATTAACCCATAAGTAATCCATTTGAACACGAGAAGGAATTGAGCTCTCAAGCTGATGTGATAGTCCAAGAACTAGAAAATGGGAGAATTTCCAAGAAAATTGAAGTTGCTAACTTGATATCATGGGCATCGAGCAAAAGGTAAACATGGATCTACTCATGACAGAAGCCATTACAGGAGTCAAGTAAATAAATATACAACCTGAAGAATAAATTTCAGTGCATTTGAATCCGATATCTAAAAGAGAAATTTACCCGGGGAAGCTACAAGAAACTCTATGAATTAAACTAACACATGGTTCTTGATATAAATTTCCCATCAACAATGTCAAAGTCTCTTGAAAATCTAATCTAAACTTTAAATCAACCATTAAACATAAACACATAAAAGTTCGCAAGATATAAGATTGTAAACAAACCCAATAAACTATCCATCAAATAAAAAGATTCACAGAGATAAAATACCTCCATCGACGAGAAGCGGCGCAGTCCCCCGGAGGCAAGCATTGGGTTTGATCTCTATTTAATTGCAAATCGCCCCCGCTGTCATCTTATTAAGGCCGTGACAATTCGAGAGGTCTACAAGTTCAAAGGGCGGTGATTAGGTCGAAACCCTAGCTGGGATCCTCAGCTCACTTGGGATTCTGGAGGTTGGATTGGGGCCCAGTCATTGGGCCGCTGTATTTAATTTGTTTGGCTACATGTTTGTAATAGTTTTATTTATTGAGCGCCTGCTTCCAATTTGGTTAGGCTTGGAGCCTTGGACTGTGTCGGCCATGTCTATAGTGAAAGTCTGAAATATTTTATTTGTTTATGATTGGACAAATTTAAAAAGAAAAAAAGCTCCTTTTCAAAATTTATTAAGCAAAATCGACCATTTAGATTTTTAATAAGCAAAACCGACCATTTTCTCTTGAAAATGGTCGGTTTTAGAGAAAATGGTCGGTTTTGCAGCATGGAAGTTTTTTCGAAGTGTACGGGACTAGTAATCCCGTACAGTTCGGATGCTGCAAAACCGATTCTTTTCTCCTCAAATGGTCGGTTTTGCTCATTAAAAATCCAAATGGTCGTTTTTGCTTAATAAATTTTAAAACAAAAGGCTTTTTTAAAAATTTGTCCTTTATGATTATATGCTTCCTCTAATTTAGATTAGTAAAAGTATGATGATTATCCATGATACTTTTTTTGGTAATTTCTTCTGCGGAGCAAGAAATAAGCACATGGGATTTAGTCATTTCCGATGAAGCGGTAATTAGAGAGAGTGTAGTTCTCTTAATTTATATCATCTATCTCAATTTCAAACGATGAGATTAGTGATGGATTTAGAAATGGATTTAGAAATTTTTTTCCTATGGGGGCATGTATACTATTATGCATATAAATTAATAATTTATATAATATAAATTTTAATAATAAAATAATTATTTATTCAATAATAAAAAAAGATTTCAATTCATAACTCTTTGTATTATCATTTTCATCTTAAAAAATTAAAAAGTAATAAAGACACTACTAAATTCTAAAAATAGTGCGTCAAAGTTGTGTGAAATTATCAACATTATTGGGGCACCTATATAAATTATATGGGGGCAGCTATATAAGTTTTCATATTCTTTAATAAAAACTTTAAATTTTTGTGGGTGCATGTGTCCCCACTAGAGAGCACTTGCTTCCGTCCTTGAATGAGATGATGGCACATAAGATTTCCACTATAAAAATAAGTGGTTTTGATTATAGTGGTTTTTAAGATTTATTAGTGTTTTTTAATACTGAAGTGGTTTTTAAACAATAATGGAAATCTTATGTGGCGCGATCTAATACATTCGAATTGAGATAAACGGTAAGTACTGAGAAAATTGGACCCTCTTCAACTACCACTTAGTTGGAGAGAATTCAAACCCCACTAAATTTTGAAAAAACTAGTGAGACTTGTACGTGCGTGGAGTATATGCAAATGTGAGATGATTTTTTAAACATTTACTTCTAAACCTGTAAATCATGACCTCCCCATCAACATATGCAAAATGATGTCTTAAACAATTACTTATAAACAACTATTATGAAAACTCACTGAGAACTCCAAATCAGTTGGCAAATTGAATTAATAAATTGCACTCAACTGTGAATTCAAATTCCATAACAAAGAGAAATATAGAAGTTCATAAAATGTTCAGAGAGATTACCTGCTCAATAGTTGCAAAACCTTCTTGTAATTGCAAGAGGTTTGATCTAATTGATAGTATGTACTTGAAGTTCTAAAAGTATATTTAGCGCTTATAGTTGTTTGCATGTACATAGATCCAAAATAATATGCACAGAGTACAAATTTCGTCTAGTTTTAGTATGTCACATGGAGTTCCAGAAGGATACACATAGAGTATATTGTTGAAAACAGTGTGTCGGTCGATCGAAATTGCAAGTCAATCGACCGAATACAGGAAAAATCAGCACATAGAAAATCGGTCCGGTCAGTCGACTGATTAAAACAATTAGTCAACTAATCGTGTGCACACTACAGGACTGGAAAACAGACGAACTGGACAGTCGACTGATGATGGTTCATCAGTCGACCGATGAAGACCTATCAGTTGATTGATGAGCCATCATCAGTCGACCGATAATGAGTAATTGGGCTGAAGCTGTTTCCTAATCTGTTTTGGAATTAGAGTATATAAATAGAAGCAAGTTTTGTTAGGGGTTTACAACAAAGAAAAGGGGTTGTTTTGAGCACTTTGAGAGAGAGATTATTGTGAGGGTGTGAGATCTTTTGGTTAGGGTTATTTTGAGTGTTTGGGAGAGTTGTAACCCATTATTTTTCTCCTCCATATAGTGAAATCTCCTCATCCTCTCCCCGTGGACGTAGTCAATTTGCCGAACCACGTAAATTCTCTGCGTTTATGAGGTTTTGGTCGTTCTCATTGTGAATTGTGCTCGTGGTGTTCTTCTTGCATTGTTTGCCTAGTTCCAAGAATCATGTCTTCTTAAACATTAAAATTGGAATGGTTAGTAAATGATAGAATTAGGGGGTGTTTGGTTCAATTTCTACAAATTATAGGACATGTTTTCTACCCAAAATATGATTTTCTTGTATTTCTTAAAAAATTATAGAAAAAGTTTTGAGAAGTCAAAAAATACCAATTTTCTTTTTTTTTACTTTGCTTGTTTGGTTCAAAACAAGAAAATGACCCATAAATTTATAGAAAATAGCAAGATTTTCTATAATTTGTAGAAATTGAACCAAACACCCCCTAAATTTATAGAAAATTGTTAACTTTATAGAAAAATGTCAATGTTGTGTCAGATTTTTGGGTGATTTCCGTCCATTTTGAGAGAAAATTAATTTCTGTAAATTTTGGTACTTCTTTGTACTATATAGAAAACATTTCTGTAATTTTTTTAAACCAAACACAGTTTACGGAAATCTACAGAAAATTTTTAATTACAGAATTGTCATTGTCAGACATTTTGAGAAATTTTTTTTATAAAATTGTGCAACCAAACACCCATTTAGTGGATATGTTACCCGTACTTGTAATTAATCACTAATTAGGGGGATTGTGTGTATATAGATTATCTTATCCAAATTAAGGAGTGCCCCCTAGGTATCCGTTAGAAAAACCCAAGTAAAAAAAATAAAAAAAGGAAATCTTAATAGATAGAAGAAAAGAGGAGAGGTCTAATAAAAATCCCTAGTCACAAATATTGTTATTATGTAACTTAAGGACGTATTTCCGTAGGAAAGTATGGGTCTTACATAAAATAATCTCAGGATACATAATCCACCTGAAACATAAAAATGAGTGAATCTAGAAGCTAAATGTACAATATCATGCACAACTTGATTTGCTTCACGTTTATTATGAGAAACTTTTGTCAAGAATCTACTTCAATCTTTAAAGGAAAAAAGTACACCTTGTTGGGCAAGTTTAAGGCCCCATCGTAGAAAAAAATTCATTCCATTTTAAAACATTTGATGAATCTCTCTCTCTCTCTCTCTCTCTTCAAATGCACTGATTTCCATATGAAAATAGGACAAGTTTTTAGAAAAGACCATTTTCAAAACAATACTAACAAAACCGACCTAGTTATAGTAAAATTAGCAAAATCGATTGTTTTATATCCACGTCAGCACATCTGGATAGAAAACAGTCGATTTTTCTGAAAAAATGTTTGGGAATTACATGAGACTACTAGTCCCGTATAATTGGTCTAATTTCATTTTGGATGGATCCTTTGTAGGCACAATTTTATTTACACAAGAAAAACCCAAAAGCGACACATAAAAGAAAAGGAGCAACCTCTCACCACAAAATCATCTCCATCATCATCCAAACCCACCTCAAACTCAAAGTCTCGCCTTGCAAGCCTAAAAGAAGTCCTGGCCCACTGCGAATCCCAAGGCCTAGACTCCAAATCCGCATTCCTAAAAGCCATTTTCGACCTCCAATCCCTCGTATTCTGCTTCTCCTTCGTCGTTGTCGCCACCAGGTCCAAGAACGGCAACCCCGCTGGCATCGCCCACAAGCTCGACGAAGCTCAATGCTCGCCTCGCCGTCCTCGACATGAAGCTAGACTCTGAGCCCGGACTCGCCCAGCTGATCGCCATTGAACCCTATCTAAAACTCTAGCTTGCGTTAATTATGGTATTAGTTCTTGTTTGTGTATGCAAAGTGAGATTATGGAAAACCCCCGCTAATTACACGGGACTAGTAATCCCGTGTAACTTTTAAAACCTCATAGGTCGATTTTGCTAATTTTATTATAAAATGGTTGATTTTGCTTATATTGTTTTAGAAAAGATCTATTCTAAAAATTTCTCTTAAGAAAATATATAATAGTCTTCACTCCGACACGTATTACTTTCCTCTACCGTTTTCTTTTCATTTGTTTACACCAAAATTATTAGCACAATCCACATGGGCATGTTTGTTTGCACAGAAGTAATTATGAAGTAGTTGAAGTAAAAGAAGTAGAGACTACTTTTGCTACTTCTAAGCAAAAAAATGTGTTTAGTTCTCTAAAAAACTTACTTCCCTTAAACGCTTATGTGGCGCCTATGTGTCATTCTTACTATTAAAATATTTTTTAATCCTCATTACTTAAAAGTAGCTCAGAAGTAGTGAAATACATATTAATTAAGAAATAAATAATTTTTTATTAATATTTTCTTTATTAGTTACTTCTAACAATTTCTCATTGATAAAATTGCTTTTAATTTTAACAATTATTTTGTAGTAATTTGTGATGGTCGTTGGCCAACTTTTCTTTGGGATGAAGAGAACGGTTTGTCTATTAATTCTTTGTCTAAATATCACGTTGATGTTACGATCAAATGAGCGAGGGAGGAGGAAAATTGAAGATTCATAGGAATTTATGGTCATCCGGAGTCTCATCGTAGGCGAGAGATAAACAATTATTTTGATGCTATGTGGTTGAAGGATTCTTCCTGCTCTCAAGTGGCGAGGGGTCATAGCGGCATGAAACTGGTTGTAACGTGCTAGACCAAATTAAAGAGCGTGGCGTGGTTTTGAAATTGTGGAAGCAACATGTGTTAATTACTTCATAGTAATGTTTTCAAATGTTATCCAAACAAAAAAAAGTAAATGAAAATGAAGGAGTTCTACTTCCATTACTTCTAAAAATATATAAAACAAACAAAAAAAAATGCTATTTCCATTGCTTCCTATTTTATAGTTTTGAAAGTTACTTCTATAACCTACTTCTTACTTTTAATACTTCCATTATCCAAACGGGTCCTAAGTGAAAATGGAAAAAAGAAAATGCACAACATGATTCACATTTAGGGCATGTTTGTTTGCACGGAAGTAATTATAAAGTAGCTGAAGTAAAAGAAGTAGAGACTACTTCTGCTAATTCGAAGCAAAAAAATGTGTTTGATTCTCTGAAAAACCTACTTCCAATACTTCCCTAAATGCTTATGTGGCGCCTACGTGTCATCCTTACTTCCAAAATAATTTTCTAATCCTCAATACTCAGAAGTAGCTCGAAAGTAGTTAAAATGCATATTAATTATGACATAAATAATTTTTTTTATTAATATTTCCTTTATTAGTTACTTCTAACAACTTTTCATTGATAAAATTACTTCCTAATAATATTTCCAAATGTTATCCAAACAAAAAAAGGAAATGAAGAGGAAGAAGTTCTACTTCCATTACTTCTAAAAAAAAAAAAACAACTATTTCCACTACTTCCTACTTCATAGCTTTGAAAGTTACTTCTATAACCTACTTCTTACTTATAATACTTCCATTATCCAAACGGGTACGAAAATATCCACATGGATCGGTCGCCACACAAACTTTCCAATTTTATGTAGAATAGTTGAATATAGACCGAACTTTGTGCAATCTAAAACATATTTACTTCTTGGGCGTTTGGATATTGGATCCTTAAATATTGGATATTACAAAATTAGTCCCTCACATCATCTAAATTTATATCCAGTCCCTTAAAACTCATTCTTTGTCTTAAATTAATTCTTTTGTTATATATGTAATCCTTCTAATTGCTAAGTCAATTTAGATTAGTTATTAACTACACATGGTGAATTGGATTCGAATCCCCTCCAATTAGGCGATAATTGGAGAATGTCTCATTATTTCAATCTCTATCCTTTATTTCAAATTTCAACAGATTAGATGGATCAATGTAGGATTTTCATTATCACAATACTAGTTTTCACAATATTTTTTAAAAGATAATAGTGATTTTCAAGAATATTTAGAGTCCAATGGGGTTTAGCACTCAAAATTGGAATAAAGGATAAGGATTTGAATGATTGTGTATTACCCAATTACCATCTAATTGGAGAGGATCTCAACTCTGGATTATATTTTTAGTCGTCAATTACTCATCCCACCATCCCCTACCCAACATCTCAAAAAATTTGAAAACACAAGTTTAAAGAAGCAGATTTAAACTACTCTAACAAAAGTGGATGAATGTAACTTAAATAGATAGCTGTAATTGAAAGACCATTAAAAAGTTAAATTAAATGGAATTTTCTCCTACATCAAATTGTCGTTATATATAGGACTACTTTGTAATATGGATAATTAATATAAATCCCTTAAATCATCTTTAATTGTCAAAAACTCCCTCAAAACTCGGTATTTGCCAAAATCTATACCAAATCATCATTTTCATTTCCAAAACATCTCTCTGTTAAAATTTGTGTTATATTTTCTAACTAGAGATGGGTCAAGCCTTAACCCAACACTAGAAATTCCCCAATACCCATAGGAATAAAATGTAATGAAGAATTTAGAGGAATATATAAGTTTT
>NC_033798.1:43258641-43268374 GCF_001876935.1 Asparagus officinalis | reverse complement strand
GATTATACTATCGAAGAAGAATGAAAAATAAGATTGCGGATTATGGGTATAAACCCACTATAAACCAAGTAGGCAGGAGTTTAAATGTTAGTGTTTAATGAGAAGGGGTATAAGAAGTTCACATATTTCCGTTATATTTAACTGAGTTAACTCTAATTAATAACCGCATGGAGGTTTGATGATGGGGGAGGTTTTGGCAAACACTGAGTCTAGGGGAATGTTTTCACAATTAAAGATGAAGTCAGGGGCTTATATGCAATTCCCCCTTTGAAATAACTATCGGGAGATTCGGGATTTACTAAATAGCAATTTGATCGATTTACAGGTTTACGATTGACTAAATAGCAATTTGATTGATTTACATGTCCACCATCACAATATTGAACATGTAAGGGACTAAAATCCAAAAAGCTATACAGCCCGTCCCTCCTCCAAATCGAACTTCACCTGCCATCGCCCTGTACATCATCCAGCCCCCAACATCCTCCTCCTCGCATCTCGTCCTCCCAAAATCTCTCTCTCTCTCTCTCTCCTCACAAGCTGCTCTCCCTAGGGGTTTCTTCTCTATCACCATTGCAATCACCTGCCGCGCTCTCGCTCTCCATCCCTCCACTCCGCCAGCCCCTGCCCTTTCCCGGCCTGTCCATTTGCGGGCGGGCACTACAAGACCTCCGCCGACAACCTCCGGCGCTACGCGCCCTGCTTCACGCCTCCGTCGCCGCCGGCCGCCCCAAGCGCGAAACCGATCCAAAGAAGCGAGTCGTCATCACCGGAATGGGACTCGTCTCCGTGTTCGGCAATGAAGTCGACGAGTTCTACGAGAAGCTTCTCGAAGGCGAGAGCGGGATCGGACCTATTGATAGGTTCGATGCGTCGAAGCTTCCGACGAGATTCGCCGGCCAAATCCGAGGGTTTAGCTCCGAGGGGTACATTGATGGGAAGAATGATCGGAGGTTGGATGATTGTTTGAGGTACTGTCTTGTTAGCGGGAAGAAGGCGCTTGAGAGCGCTGGGATTGGAGTCGGGAGCGAGGAGCTTAAAAAGGTACGATTTTGTTGCTTTAATTGATAGATCTGTTATCATTTCGAAATTGGATTTGATGGATCCGAATGAAATTGAGTAGGAAAAAAGAAAATTAAGGAAATAAATTCCTTTGCTATGAACAAGAGGAAGTTTGTGCTTTTACAATGTAGTTTCATCATAAATTATAACTATTTATTTCTTGTGTTCTATAACTGTTTATTGCCCTTGAATATAATGAGCTAAAAGGAAAGTAAAAGCTAAAAATTCTCTGTGAAATAAATGATATTTGTAACAAATTGTGAAAAGGGAGACAAAAGCTTTATTTCTTTTGTCTTCTTGATTTCTTTGCTTATCGGACATAGAGGGTGTTTGGGGAGGCTTAATTTTTAGTCAAACTAGCTTTTAAGCTAGCTTTCTTATTTCTACCTGTTTAGTAAAATGCCAAATAAGTTAGCTTATAAGTCTCATTTTAAAAAGCTAGTATACCTCAACTTTTAAAAAACTAGCTTATAAGCTCACTTTAAAAAGTTAGTGTTGACCAAACAAATTAGTATTTTACTCGAACAATTTTTATAGTACTTTTATCAAAAAAAATCAAAAGCCATTAAAAGCCAACATAACTCATAAACTTTAAAAAATAAGCCTTCCCAAACACCCTCATATACTCAAGTTTGTGCGAAGGCACTGTGTTGGTATTGCTAAATCAGTTCGTTTATGAGTGGTCGAACCTTGGCTCCATTTTCTTACTTTAGGAATATTTTCTTATGATGTGCTTTTGGTATCTATCGAGTCAATTACCTCCTTCTGTTCTATTGGTGATCCATTTGCCTAGCAAAATCATGATTCAGTCACTTTTCTAAGATCTAAACAAGGTTCAAATGCTTGTTGGAAGTAAGTATTTACTATCAACATATTTAGTTGGGCTATCTGAAAAACGGTATCCTACATGATTTGTTAGTATTTTCAGGATAACAAGTAAAGAAAACTTGTGCAGATTGAATAGTGATATACTGGAGTATTCTCTATGTGTAATTTGTACTATATGCTTGTGGGAAGAGTATCAGATCACCAACACTGATCATCATCTAAGGGTAACTTATTGAGACAGAACAGTTAATGAATTCTTAATTGATAGATCTGTTCACTGATTTTGCTTTGATTGGAGCTTAATACTGTATCCTATCAGTTGAAATTTCGAAGAGGAAAATAATGTTTGCAATTTGATTTGATGGATCCATCTGAAATAGAGTAGGAAAAAAATGAGCTTCAAGAAAAAAATTTGCTTACGACAATTACGAATTAGAGGAAGTTCACACTTCACAATGTAGCTTCATCATAAATCATAATAAGTATAGAAAAAATTTTGCTTACTACAGTACTACAAATCAGAGTAGGTTCACACTTCACAATGTAGCTTCATTATAAATCATAATAAGTACTTGTTAGCCTTGGCGAATTACAGTATTTGCCAGGGCTGGTTTGGTTGTAGGAGAGTGACTTAAAGTAGAAGCTGATGATTTTTCTGCAAAATAAAATGAAAATTTGTAATTGTTCATAAGAAATTGTGAAAAGGAGAGATAAAAGCTACTTTATAGTATACATGCACCTTTGCTAGGTCAAACCAGATTAGGAGCTTAGATATGTATGATAGTTTTGTTTGTAAACTTCATAGGTAATGCTTGTTTTGTATTTTTTCCCCTTTGTTATAATCTAACATTTCCAGCTGAGGCTTCAATACAACGTAGTTAACTATCTATGTGACCTTTTGTTATGTACGAGATATTTGTAGAGGGAACTGTAAATTTTTATTCTGCTAGCATTATAAGATGGAGGAAGACACTTTTTGTTGTTTCGTGGTGATATCTACTATGGTAATATTCTGCTGCATTATTGTTGTAACTGATTGATTTGTACTACCCTTATGTCCTTGTATCCAAGCTTTAGTTTTGCTGCTTGTCGTTAACTTAGTTATGCCCACTTGGCTATGATATCTTGATTAAAGTCCTATATGATATCTTGTCGTTAACTTAGTTATCATCTTGATGTATTACCGTCATTACTTTTCCCTCATTTTGGATTAGTGTTTATGTTGAGGAAATCTTTTCATCTGCCAGATTGACAAGGTACGGGCTGGTGTCCTTGTGGGGACAGGCATGGGTGGACTTACAGTGTTTTCTGATGGTGTTCAAGCTCTTATAGAGAAAGGGCATAGGAAAATTACTCCATTTTTTATTCCTTATGCCATTACAAATATGGGTTCAGCTTTGCTTGCTATGGATGTTGGATTCATGGGTGCAAACTATTCAATTTCCACTGCTTGTGCTACATCCAACTATTGCTTCTATGCTGCTGCAAACCATATTCGTGCAGGCGAGGCTGATGTAATGATTGCTGGTGGAACTGAAGCTGCCATCATCCCCATTGGCGTTGGGGGTTTTGTTGCCTGTAGAGCTTTGTCACAGAGGAATGATGATCCGAAAACTGCGTCAAGGCCATGGGACAAAGGTCGAGATGGTTTTGTTATGGGAGAGGGTGCTGGAGTACTGGTATGTGAGCCTGTTTTCATTACCTCGTGTTTATATTTGTTTAATAGTTTTGTTAGATCCATAGAATCTGCATAGTTGCTAACGTGAAGTGATGGTGCTGATGCCGAAACTGATATTTGAAAATGTTCCTTTTTACTCAAGATATGAGTGATCAGCGAAATTTGAACCATTGAATTCTATTCAGATTTCAATTTGTTCATAGTTTTGAATGCTAGGTTATGACATTTTTGGTCATATTTGTTCTCTAAGGTTTTCAGACCTCTGGCTTCTAGCAATCCGTCGCAATTTCAACCTAAAGAAGTATCATGTTTGGATAAACTTTCTTAAGACACGCAGAAGGAAGTCTACCTGTCAGTCAACTGGTTTAATCTTGCTACAAGTATTTTGGTAGACATTGGCTTCCCCTTTATTCTGCACGTTGTTAGAATATAATTTTTCTATTATTTATTTATCTTTTTCCTCATTTCAAATCCATGAGTTTGGCCTCAGCTTCATGGGGATGCTTATGGTTTTTGATCTTTTCTATCATGTTCCTGGCATCTTATAGATATCTGCCTGCACTGTTTAAGCATGATACGTCACACGACTCTGGAATTTTCTCTAGATTCTCTTAGTTTGTAATAGTTTTTGATGTAGAGATATGGATAATCCTAGCAAAGCCACTGAACGTTTGATTCACCTGGGAAGCACATTCTGGAATGTTGCATCCTGGTCTTTGATGTTGATTCAAAAGGTCTTTCATTTCTCCTATAAGCATCATCTTGTTGGCGTGCAAAGCAAGCGGGATATTAAACATCTAATGTTGCAACTTTGATTAACTAGGCATTGTCCTAGTGCCGACTGATTTTCTAAATTGTATTATTCATATCTGTTATTTACTATTCGACTATTGTTGTAATGTTGTGTGCTTATTCTTGGAAAAGGTAATGGAGAGCCTGGAACACGCAATGAAACGTGATGCACCGATTATTGCTGAATACTTAGGAGGTGCTGTCAATTGTGATGCCTACCACATGACGGATCCTAGAGCTGATGGACTTGGAGTGTCTTCTTGTATCAAGAGAAGTCTGGAAGACGCAAGAGTTTCACCAGAGGAGGTAGGATATTGACTTGTTTAGCTTTTTTTTTGGGGTTACAACCATTAAACACCAGTTTTTAAATTTGTCTTTTCATTTCCTATATAAGTTTTTTACCACCCTATTTTATATTTCTTAATAAAATCTCCAGCAGATGATTAGACCATTTATTTTTGGTGCTCAGCAGTGACAGCAACGATGTAATAATGATGATATGCTCGTCTTTGAGTTGCATTTCGCCAATCCCTCTTCCTAACTCTGCAGACGAAATCATGAAGTTTATTAAACTTAGTACAACTAATTATAAGAAAGATTTGCATTCCTATAAACAGGAGCTTAAGTAAGTTTATAATTTTCACCAATTAATTATTGACTTGCCATCAAGAATTTATCATATTAGCAGGGATATGATAAACTGTTTCTAATTTAGTTTCCGTATCTAGGTCTGAGAATTCCGGCTTACAACCATAATCAATCTGCTGAATCTAATCTAATGTAATACAAATTTATTCCTCCGTTTTTATTGTCTCCAGGTCAATTACATAAATGCTCATGCAACTTCCACACTTGCTGGTGACCTGGCTGAGGTGAATGCTATAAAGCAAGTTTTCAAGAACCCGAAGGAGATCAAGATTAATGCAACAAAGGTGAAAGTTATCTTCGTTTTTTCATCTCTTGGCCATTTGTGCCTCCCTTTATCATCAACTTTATTCTAATATATCATGTATATCATTTCTTGTTGGCAAAACATAAGTATTCCATCATGTTTTTCTACTCATGTGTTTCTATCTTCAGTCTATGATAGGTCACTGCCTTGGTGCTTCTGGAGGTCTCGAAGCTATTGCAACAGTTAAAGCCATAACTACTGGATGGCTGCATCCAAGTATAAACCAATTTGTAAGTAGGCCTTATTTTGATTGTATAATTAGGGATATGTGTTATATCTCATATGTTAGTTCCTTCACTGTTCATGGGGTGACTTGCATGTGATTTTGGCTTCTTATAATCTGTAGTGCCTTTACCTTGTAGAACAAGCTTTTTTTTTATTGCTTTCTGAATCTCTAATTAAAATTTGAAGTCTTCAGAAGTAGTTCTTAATGTGTGTATGACAATAGGGGGCCACTCATGTGGTCGTTTTTTTTGTTTTGTTTTGTGTGTGTTATCGTCACAGCCACTCATGTAGTCGGTTTGTACTAAATATATCAGCATAACAGTTTTCTCAATTAAATCTCATCAAAGTGGTATTTATATGTTGAACTCCTGCATCATAGTCAAAAATTCATGTACACTCTGGTGCATTATTTATCTAGCTGTTAAAGGATCTAGATAGCCCAATATTATCATCTTTAAAACTCAGCCAATTCTTTAGTTGTTAATCAACGCATTCATGTAGTTCGTTTGTACTAATGATAAGCGTTCCCAATTGAATCTCATCAAAGTGGTACTTACATGTGGAACTCCAGTATGATAGTCAAAATATTCATTTACATATGTAGTGCACTATTTATCCAATTGCTAAAAAATCTAGATAGCCCAATATTATCGTCCTTAAAAGTCAGGCAGTTCTTTAGCTGTTAACCAACCAATGGAAAGAAGCATGCCATGTTTTAGATAAGGATATGATGTAAATGAGATTCGCATGGTTCCACTTCATGCATTGATCTTTTTCTTCTAATCAGGTGTTCATTTGATTGTTGTATCTATTTACTACAGAATCCAGAGCCTTCGGTTGAGTTTGACACAGTAGCAAACAAAAAACAGCAACATGAAGTGAATGTTGGTATGTTATAATTTTCCAATCACAATTTTTTTCTGTTTAAATGAATAGTGTAGAAAATTCTAAAATTTCTTTCTTTTTCATTTTGTCTTCCTCATTTGCAGCCATTTCTAATTCTTTCGGCTTTGGTGGACATAACTCAGTGGTTGTTTTTGCACCTTTTACGCCGTGATGCATATCTTGATCACTATTTCTCCATTTTGAAGCCTTTGATTTATTTTTCTGCCATGTGAGGTTACTTATCAAGATTTGCGGGAAATTGTTTGTGTTCTTTGTGGTTGAGATCCCAAGCAGGGATTATTCTTGTAGGTTGCTTCAAGATTTGTGTTTAGAATGTTAGAACATTTTGTCAAGGCAAAGTTGTCGCATTCTGTGTTCTTTAAGATTCTGTCTTAGTTTACTCTTGCCCTCTTGTATCTCCAGAAACAAACTTGCTTAATTACTTGTGCATTTGTTGAATTTTCTTTTTAGCTTTAGCTTAGTTCTGGGCTGTTTTTAAAGATTGATGATCATGCTATTGATCGCTATTGGTTTGATGAACATGGTTGAAATGATAAAAAAGCAAGGGATATGGACCATGTTTTATTATTACGGTGGTTGTTCCTTTTAATAACGCCGTCAAATGTTCCTCCAATGTTTCCTCTTTAGAACTTTGTTACAGAATTGGAATTGTTTTGTAAAAAACCTGATGGAAATATGGGAGCTCTGGTTATGTGCACTTTAGCTCAAGATAATAGGAGCATGAACCAATATCAGTGAGTTGATCGTCACCTCCTTCGTCGTTGATGATGACTTTAGCAACTTGCCTCTCTTTAAGATTGCGCTGGATTTCTTGTTCTTGAATGGCTTTGCGTGAGCATTAGGGTGATGGTGAGGTTTTCTTAGCTGGCGGATTTAGTAGTGTTGAGGATTCAATATCTTCCATGGTGATCAATTTGATTCAGGCAACTTTGAATTCACATTCTATTTTTGATGGAGTTGATGGGTATTTAAAGAGAATGAAAAGGGGTTATTTCTTTGTTGTTTATAATTTGTTTCCCCTTCTTCTTTCTTTGATGCCTCCCCCTGACAGACTCTTTTTCTTTTTTCCTTACAATTCTTTCTGTTTTTTTTCCAGGTTTTTGTTCGGAATTCATGGTAGATTTTGTGGGCGAATGTTGGTTGGAAGAAGTTTTATTGGGTGGGTGAAAGATGGCATGGCTGGAACGGGGTCTCTAGCGGACCTCAAATTTTGATAAGCACCTTAAAGGTTAGGTTTACACGGCCCCAAATTTTGATTAGCACCTTAAGGGTTAGTTTTACATGGATACCCTTTTGCAGTTTATCTTTAAATAGTGATATTTTTCTTTTTGGTCTATTAATAGACCCCATAATATAGATAATTTAAGTTTTCCCTTGAAACATTACATTTCTAATTTTGGATGTGATGGCGCGGTGCCTAACCGAATTGGATATTCAAGCAAAAACCAATGAGATTTGTAGTTAAAAAAAAAACAAGTAACCAACATCGACCATAAAGATCTGAACACCAAAGATGAGCAAGTTGAGCGCTAGGAATTATTTTAGGCCATCTTATTTTTGAAGCCAACCGTAAACAAAGAGGTTCTAGGATTTTATTTTTCTTTACATGTGTCACTTTTGAGGAGATGGTTTTTATACTTTTGTGATTGTTATTCTGACAATATCGATATTTCCATGTCAATTAGTTAGTGGCCGGTAAGCTCGTTGGTTAGTGAAATTTTGGCAATAATCTGTCTAGATATAATGGCGTGTAGTGTGTTTCACATGTTGCATCCCTATCCCTAACTAGGAGCACCTCCAACAGCAGCAGATTCCTCATCTCTGGATATATCTATCCATATTTATGTCCTATTGACTATTGGTATTCAGTGTACATGGATATATATCTGCAAATATCCTTGTCCTTTTGCTGCCCTGTCCATGCAACTGACAATTGTTTCTACGCAAACATGGTTGGAACTGGAAATGTAGTAGAGTCTTTGCTAATGACAGGACAGGTCACAGTGACAAGGCGGGCCAAGACATGTTTTTTGAGGAAACTTGCCCCATAAGGTTAAGGGAGCAAATTATCCACCTTTTTACCCAATAAGGTCCAGACAAGTTGGTAAGCTGCCTTGGACTTCGACTCTCCTGGGAAGTATCTACAGGAAATTAATTTCTTAGAGTACCTGAAACCGTACGTTAGGGATGTGCCCCTTAGCCATGTCTAGAGGGTTTGATACCTATGGTCCGAAGGACTGTGCAGAAGTTCCCTCATCAAACCCAAAAAAAAACCTACCTTTTCATTCATTATTAAAAAGAAAATATCATAGTGAACTTTGGACATATTTCTGCTAGTCATAGCATAATCAAGATAGTTATTCAAACTTTTCAAAGCACATATACGAAATTACACATTCTGTTATTTCTTAAAGATTGTATGGATTCAAAAAAAATTTAGCAAATCAATAGGTCGCCATTTGTGCTTTTATTGAGAAAGCATTCAAACCCTAGTTGTGGCATTAAAGCACAATTCCAATAAGATAATGCTTCAATAAATAGTTCTTTACGAGTAAATCATGAATCATTACAAGAAAGCCACCATCTTGAATCCAAACTACTGGTGGTCCTAAGCCTTCACTAGTGCAGTCAAATTGTCAACATAGAGAGCAACATCCAGAGGCTTCAAAATAGTTTATATAAGCAAATCCATTAAAACCTTAACCAGATGACTTTGCCGAGAAATAAACAACACACAACCAATTACAGGGGGAAAAAAAGCTTTATATAAATAATATGATTATACAACTGTAACATACACAAACAAGGAGAAGTGTCAGTGCTGTGCATGACAGGTATCAGTAAAGAACAATAAGAAATAATATGTCAATAATCACCAAAACTCTATGATCCCAATGATAATGCATTACCCTCAATGGATATTACGAGTAATCAGACCCTCAAATATGACGTAAAGATCTTTATTGTCAGCACCAAAAATCTCTTCCGCTTTACGAAGTGTTTCCTGCAAAACCGTTAACCATAAACTCCATGAATTAAGCCAGTAAAAAAAAAAATTTCCATTAGTAAAGAGAACAGCAAAGTGCATGTAGTACCTCTCTTGTTTGTTTGTGTGAGTTTAGTTCCTTGACATTTGCCAGAAATGCACTAAATTGTTCGTAAGATAAGCGACTCCTAGGCAACGGAAAGCAAAACAGCAAAGTGTAATCATTTACTGGAGTATAACATAATTTTGGAAAGTTACAGATGCCGCTATATAGTGAACAAAGCATCTTATTTATACCTGACTT
>NC_033798.1:43247190-43258631 GCF_001876935.1 Asparagus officinalis | reverse complement strand
ACAATGCGTATCATCAGAAATGTTGCTCTATAATTCAAGATTTAAGCTTCTCATAGTTGCATGTTTTTCATTTATCATTCTAAAGAGATCCAATCGAAATTTAAGTGAATGGCACATTTAAAAGTGCCAGAAAGAGATAATTATCTTTTTTTTTTTGCCCTACAGAACGAGAGAATTATGGCTATATAGAGAAGCCTGTTACTGAAAATTTCTCTACATTTTTGTTCAAACTTCAAACATGTGATCTGATAACATGAGCAAGAGGAAAGGGATACAAATATCCATGGGTACATTAATTTAAGGGTTAGTTGCAGATAGACACCTTGCAGTATCAATATTTCAAAATTACTACCCCGCGGTTTTGTTTTGGGAGCTAAACCCTCTGGGTGAATTTTTTTTGACTCCGACAGGCTCACTAATTTCACCCAAGATAAATTTCACCAAGGGTAAAACAGCTACAAAATTTTATCTAGTGGGGCTAGGTGCAATTAACCCTTGATTTAAAAGTGAATATTCACGCCGTGAAGATTATATACATCATAACATTGAGAAACTGACCTGTTTGCGATCCTGAATCAAATGGAGAGGTCATCGAACTGTGAGGGCTCGGTGGCATAGAGGAGAACATCGAAGACCTCCCATCCACATTTCTCACACCTGCGATAGCAATAGAATGACGTCTTGGAGACACTGGCTTCGATAACTTTGTTGGTGATAGTGCTGCAGTAAGCCTTGGAGGAGAACCAGGAGGAGTAAACCTCGGGGTGGTACTGAGTGATGATATCCGAAGTCCATAAGGCATTCCTTGTTTATAGACGACAAGTAATTTAATACAAGAAAAAAAACGTTGGTATTTACATGATACTGATACTGGAATATGATGAATATAGTTACTTACTATCCGTATCATTACTGCTGATATCCTCCGAAACTGAACTCCCAGTTTCTGATAACCGGCTCTGTGCAGATGTTGAGTTTATGCTTGGGTTTGCAGCTTCTTCTTCTGATGAACAGATGAAATTACACAAGTATGTTCTTTAGTGATCCTGAAACCTAAATATGTTGATCATGGACTAATTATAGAGTTTGAGCTAGGCCACTATGGAAATGCGAATACCATAGACTCAAAGCTCTAATGTGGATCGCTAAAGAAGAAATCAGTATTGTTAGATGTGATCTAATGCAGGTGGTGCTAACCTAGAAGCAAAATTCTCAATGGCTTTGATGTGTTATTAATCATACCAAGGGATGAAAACTATTCAATCACATCAACATAATAAAACAAAAACGTTGATTTTGACAACATAAGGATCTCGAATTCATCTGAAATTTTATTCCTGGATAGCAGCGAACCTGATCAAATCGAATATGCATAAACTAACATAAACCAGACGCAGAATGTAGTATTTTCCGTGATGTGAATCACCTGCGATGTTTGATCCAGTTGAAAAACTAGCGTCTGCAGCCTGCCTCGGAACCATCTTTGGAGCTCCCTGCTGTAAAAACACAGGGTTTTAGTTCGCAATGCCAGGTTTATGTACAGTTTACGAATCCTTAAATTCGAGCTGAGTAGAATGAAAACTTACTGAGCCGTCGTCTTCCTCTTTAAGTGACTGCATGAGTGTCTTCTTAAAAACTTCCAACTGCAAGTCATGAGAGAATATATGCAGTAAGAGACACGAGTACACAAAAAAATATATATATATACATAACAGAATCTGTGACTCAAAATTTTCGAACTCTGGTAGCAATCATCCATCATCTAGTTAAACATTTTGGTGCTCAGATCCTTTTGATAATTATTATGCATGTATCTTTTTCGTAAAACTAAATTTCATAATACTAGATGTTTGCATCCCATCCTACGAAAAGACAAACAGAAAGAAAGCTGCTTTGAGTAGATAAGACCTTTATTCTGTTAAAACAATCAAATTTCAGATTCACTATATAGCCACAGTGCAAGTCTTCGGAAAAATAATTTCTATAATTTTACCAGGACTAATTAAAAGATCTCACTGAATCAGTCAATTCTCGATGTCCTTTTTCTGTGAGTTTTATAATGCTTAATTGCGCTTAGACACCCTATAGTTCCCCTACTTTGCACTTGCATACCCTCGCTTGTTTTTGTCGGCGCTTGTACGCCTACATTTTTTAAAACTTGCACTTATATGCCCTAACTTTTTTTAGCAGTATTTATTATATGTCTTAAAAATTTTAAAACTTACGTTTAAATACCTTAATAAAGATTTTAAAACCTGGCACTTAAAATATGGATTAATCATTGGTAACGAAACAAAATCCGACCTTGGAGACGTCTCGATTGAGCTTCTTAACCGTGCTGGACAGCGACGCGTTCTCATTCAGCAGCGCCGCCTACAACAAAAGCAAGCTTCAGGCAGAATAAAATAAAATAAAATAAAATAAAAACTAAAATAAAATCGGCGGCGTTGACCTTCTCCTCGTCGGCCTGCGCGAGGGCGCGGGAGAGGTCGGCGAGCGAGGCGTCGAGGCCGTCAACCTGAGCCCGCAGCTCGGCGACTAAATCGTCCTTGTGGGCGAGGTTTCGGCGGAGGGAGTCGGCCTCGGACTCGAGGGCGGAGACGCGGGAGGAGAGGGCGATGGAGGTGATCTTTCGCGCCACGTCCAGCTGCTCGAACGGGTCAGCGGGCAGCACCCCCAGCACTGACTCGGGCAGCTCGAAGTCTCGCTTCGCCATTTTCTTTAAATTTTTTGTTAATATTTTGTTTTTTATTTATTTATTTTTTGGATTTATAGGGAGGGAATAAATATTGTTGCGGAGGTTTGGATTTGTGATGGAGATTAGATTCGGATAAGGAGGGAGTGATTGGATGATTGATGGGTTTTTATTTGTGGGGACGTATGATATGAGGGGTTGAGAAATGGAGTGAAATATAATATTGAAATTCGGGGGATTTTGGAAGAATTATGTAGGCTTGGCCGCTTGGGGGTTGTCTCATTCAATTTCTATAAATTATAGGAAAAGGAAAACATCCAAAATATAGATTTTTTTTTGTGTTTTTTTAAAGAGATTATAGGAAAAGTTTTGAGAGGTTAAAAAGTATCAATTTTTTTATTTTTTGTACTTTGCTTGTTTGGTTAAAATAAAATAAAATAACCCATTGCTTTATAGAAATATCAAGTTTTTATTTTTCTTTTGTTTGGTTACATATTCCAAATTTATATAAAAATGTCAACTATCATATTTATCACTTTATAACGGCTAAATACATTCTCAAATCTTATAAAATCATTCTATCCTCAACCTCAACTATCCATGAACACAAAAATTTCCACAATTGAAAAACATGATTAAGAGTGTTAGAGACCGTGGTGACTCGTCAAGTTCATCAAATCCAAAGATATGTATTTTGGTTAGAAAAAACTATAAATTCTATTAATATTTTCCCAATGACCAAGTCTATTTTTCCTATTTTGTAATCATCGTGCTCGGAAAAAACCGCAGAAACCAATGCTAAGAGCCAATGCTTTGAAAGTTAGATACCAAAACGGGTGGTGGAAGTGTCCCTATTGCAATGATATCCCCTACACAAATTAGAATATGAATGATCTCTTAACTCACGCGCACAATATTGGTAACAATGGTCTGTGCCGAACATGGGTAAAGAGGGGATTGGCCAGCATCGTGGACTAGAAGTTTATTTAATTTGGTTAGATCGAAATCAATGATCTAAATAAATCATGTATCACTTTGGCAATTTCGTGCGCGTAATTTGATATTTTCATGTAGAAATTTGGCTCAACTAATGGTCTTTTATCAAAATTGACTGCCTCAACTGAAACACACAACTTCACGTAGATTGTGTTCTAATAACGTAGTAAAAAATACCTTATTTTATTATGAACATTATTAATTAGTTTTGCAATCTTATTTAGTTGACCATCATCATTGCCAAAAAGCTCAAACCCAACAATATAGAGCTAAATAAGCTTGAAATCATCATTGTAACAATAAAAACAGCCCAACAGCTCGATAACGAGCACGAGTATCAACCAAAAACTCCACAATATAGAGCTAAACAAGCTCGAAATCAACATTGTAACAAAAAAAAACAGCCCCAACAACTCAACAACGAGCACGAGTATCAACTAAAAACTCGACAATATAGAACTAAACAAGCTCGAAATCAGTATAGTAACAAAAAAAAACCCAGCCCCAACAGCTCGACCGCGAGCACGAGTATCAACCGCGAGCATGAGTATCAACCAAAAACTCCACAATATAGAGCTAAACAAGCTTGAAATCAGCATATTAACAAAAAAAACCCCAACAGCTCGACAACGAGCACAATATCAACCAAAACCCCCATAATATAGAGCTAAACAAGCTCGAAATCATCATAGTAACAAAAAACAGCCCCAACAACTCAACAACGAACACGAGTATCAACCAAAAACTCCACAATATAGAGCTAAACAAGCTCGAAATCAGCATATTAACAAAAAAAATAGTCCCAACAGCTCGACAACGAGCATAATATCAACCAAAGAATTTTCTTTTCAAATGCTCAAATGATTGATGATTTCAACATGCTAACAAATTCGACAGCTAAGCAATATTTGATAATCGACTAAAAAATCAAATGAAAAAAATTGAAAAATCAACTGAATAATCTCGGATAATAAAGGGGTTTAGATGTTTATTTTTATACCTTAATAGCCTCGAAATCTATGGCGGAATCACGAATTAGCCGCAAGAACGCCGACGAACTAGAACGTGTTGGATATCTACTCAAACTCCAAGTTAGGATAGAGTTTTTAATTCTTTGTATAACTTCATGAGAATTAGATAAGGTTAGGATAGAGTTTTTAATTCTTTGTATAACTTCATGAGAATTAGATAAGGTTAAGGATCTATCATGATTAGGAGTTTGGGTTCCATCATATTTGTATAACTTCATGAGAATTAGATAAGGTTAAGGATCTATCATGATTAGGAGTTTGGGTTCCATCATAGTTGTGAGTTTAAATCTTATTCTAATTAGGAAGTTAGGTTAGAGATAGGTTTTGGTTTCTCTATATATATCCTTCTATTGTTAGAAGAAGAAGAAGAGAGAGAGAGAGAGAGAGGGTTTGGCAGTCTTTGTCCGTGTAAAAGATTGTAATTTGAAGCTGATAGTGGATTGATTTTGATCCCGTGGTTTGTTCATGTTGAGGGTTTTCCATGTTAAATCTTGTGTGATTTTATTTGTTACGTTTGGTGGTTTTTTTAGGGTTTTTGCAAGATCTAAAAATTTCCTAGAAGTGGTATCAGAATGGGGTTCGACGGTTTGCGGAGATTCGAGATTCGCAACGATATTGGCGGCAACGGTACTGTAGCAACAGCGCTGCTCACCGTGGTACTGTAGAAGATGATTTGTTCACGGCGACGCAGTGTTCACGGTACTGTAGCAGCGGGTACTGTAGCAGCAACAGATCCGATTGTTGAGCTTGATTTGTCTTTTGATCGAGGATTTGTAGGCGGATTTCGGTGATCCAGGAGTCGTTCCTAGGGTTTTTCGACGTGCTGAGTTCGTTTTTGACGTCAGTTTTATCAAATTCAATCTCTACAGGGACTGATTTGAATTTTGATCGTGGTTAGAGGATGATGACTTCTTCGGGTCCGAAGTTTGATATTCCGCTATTCAATGGCAAGATAAATTTTGCAGTATGACAGTGCACGGTTCAAGATATTCTTGTGCAGTAGGGTATTGATCAAGCTTTGGAGGAAAAGAAACCTGAATGATTGAAGGATGTTGAATGGAGTTCCATGTAAAAGAGGACGGTTAGCACAATTCGTTTTGCACTCGCCCCCGAGATCAAGTACAATGTTATGCAAGAGACCACACCAAGGGGGCTGTGGGAAAGGCTCGAGGGGATTTATACGTCGAAGTCGATGACCAATCGATTGTGTTTGAGGATGGAGCTTTATTCATTGAAGATGGAAGAAGGTACTACAATTCAAGACCACATCAATGCCTTTAATCAGCTAGTTTGCTAACTTATGAATATTGATGAGGAGATTAAAGAAGAAGAGCATGCGCTACTCCTATTGTCTTTCTTACCGAAGTCGTGCAAGCCGGTAGTTCAGACGATAATTACAGGGAAGCAGACATTGAAGTTCGACGATGTGACAGCACTCCTACGTGAGAATAAAAGAATGATGGGAAAGGAGAGCGCATCTAATGGTGGTGAGAGTACACTAGCATTTGAAGGTTCTAATCGAGGGAGGAGTACGGGGAGATGTGACAGTTATCAAGGAAGGCCAAAATCTCGGGCCTGGGATGATAGCGAAAAGGAGTGCTATTATTGCGAAGAGAAGGGTCACATTCGGTTCAAATGTTCCCAGATGCGTGATGATTTGAAGAGTATTAGACAGATGAAGCTTCAAGAAAATAGGAAGAAAACGGATTCCTCAGTGGTTGTGTGTGATGAAGATGTGGTTTTATTGATATAGAGTACATGTACTGATACGAGTAACACTTGGGTGATAGAATCTGCAGCCTCTATACACGTTTGTAACAACAAAAATTATTTTAACACATTGAAGACATATGAAGAATTTGACGACGTGATTGTTAGAAACAACAAGAATGTAAAGGTTGAAGGCGTTGGAAGTGTTCGCCTCAAGCTTCACACTGGGAAGGTCGGAATTCTTTATCATGTGAGATATGTGTCGACATGTGGTGCTAATTTAATTTCGTTAGGTGAGATGGCATCACGTGGGTACAAGTATGTGGGTGAAGGATGTGGTGCTAATTTAATTTCGTTAGGTGAGATGGCATCACGTGGGTACAAGTATGTGGGTGAAGGAGAATGGTGCAATGTGTATAGAGATGGCGATTTATCACGTGGGTACAAGTATGTGGGTGAAGGAGAATGGTGCAATGTGTATAGAGATGGCGATTTGATTTTGCGAGGGAGGAAGAGTAGCAATGATACGAGTTGCCGTGCGAGCACCTTTGATCGCGGAATTATCAAAGGTGGGTTGAGAAGAAAACAATAAGAACACAAGAATAACTCAGGTTTTGGGCAAAGGAAAATACCTTCTCTAGATTATGAGTATGCACTTTACAATCTCTCACAATCTCACTCTAGAATTGATGAACAAGCTCTCCAAATCTCAATTACAATCTAATCTCTCTTGATTAAACTCTCTGATTTCTGATTTCTAACCTGATCTCTCTTTAAGATTTCAGATGATGTTTAGTAACCCTAAACAACCCTTTATATAGGTGTACAAACGTGGATGGCAATCTGGTAAATAACCAAGCCCAAACCCAACAGGAAAACGCGTAAATAGAGTCCTTAACGAATCTGGAAAACTCCGATGAGTTGACTCATGAACAGTTATGAGTCGGCTCATGACCTCATATGAGTCGACTCATAACTGATGAGTCGACTGGTCAGAAACTTTTGCTAACATGGCTTAATTTCTTGAGTCGACTCATGACAGGCATGTGTCGACTCAACCTGATGAGTCGACTCATGTACATGTATGAGTCGACTCACAGGCTGAAATCTGGATTCTTCGAATCTGCTGCTCGTCATCTCGTTTCACGCTTCCACCTGCGTTCCACTGTACTATTTTACACCCCTATTCTCATGCTATCATGAGAATCATCTATCCTCAAGCTTCCATGAGGATCGCTAAGCTCCCGAAGAGAAGATACACCCGTATCATGGATCCCCTCTTTAGAAACTTGAAGTCCCGTTCAAGTTAGAACTTTTGCTGAAGAAACTCTCAAGCTCCTCCATCTTTTCTGTACCATCTGGCCCTGCTAGGAACCTGGTCTCGATGTCCGATCGGAAACATCTCATCCATCCCGCGTCTCGTCGTAATCACCTTTCGCCCCAAGTTGCAATCCTTTATCGATGGCTTTTCTGGAAGTCTAATGCACAGCGAGACAAACTTCTTGCTTGCATTCACTAGTCTCTTCGCTCGCGTCACCGTCTCCATGCTTGTCTCCCTTGAAAGAGATGCCGAACGAAATATGAACTTTTCACCATCCTTAGTGAAGGTGTACTTCTGAGCCCACCTCTCGTAAATCGCATATCTATCCCATAAGTACGGATTACCCAGTATAATCTGACAAACATCCAATGGAACGATGTCGCATGTGACCTCGTCAATATACGACTCGTGGAGCGCAAATCTGACAGTGCATTGATTAACTACACTCAGTTTCTCCTCCTTCTGAATCCACTCCAATGGATAGGGCTTTGGATGCTTGACCGTCTTCAGACCCAGCTTCTGAACCAATGCCTCAGATATCAAATTCTTCTCGCTGCCCGAATCATCAATGACATCAACCAAATTGGTCTGCACTTGCAACTTAAGAACAAAGAGTTGCTCTCTCGGGTCGTCGTCCTTTTTCGTGGTCTCCTCCCCCGCCATAAGGTTAAGACTGCTGTTGGGTTCTGTCATCCCCGAGACTTCTTTCGGACCTTAAGCTATCATGTATGCCTTTTTTCCCTCCTTCTTCTTCAACCCTCTTGGCTTGAGATGAAGATACTTCTCCCAGTACCGATCAGCTGTGTGCCCTGTCTTCTCGCAGTGACTACAAATCAGCCCTGCCTTCCCTGGATCACCCTTCTTCTTCTCCTCCTTAGATTGAGAACCACTAGACTCGCCTCCCGTCTGTTTGGAATCTCCCTTAGCCTCGTTGCCCTTCTTTTGCTTGCCTTCGAGGGCAATAGCCTTCACGCTCGCCCCTGCAATTGATTCCACCGTGAATAGCTTCATCTCTTTTCAGATGTAATCGCTCAATCCCGCCATATACTTCATAAACACAGAATATTCCTCTGTCGCAATGTTGAGGACCATCGCCTGCTGCTGGAACTCCGTGGTGTATTCTTAAACGGTTTGATTGACCCTTTGACGCAAGCCGTACCACTTGTACCAACGTTCTTCAAGGAATCCCACCGGATAGAACTGCTTCTTTAGTAACTCCTTGAACTTGTTCCACGACACCGCCTTCTTCTCCTACTTGCAGTAGGATTTCCACCATGTCAACGCGTACCCTGAAAGCTTCAATATCGCGAACACTATCTTCTCTTTTGACGAATAGCCATAAAGAGTAAAATACGTCTCCATCCGCTCGATCCAGTCATCAAGCCTCTCGACGTCAACACTCCCATCATAAACATGAATCTCCACCTTGAAGTCAATTTTTAAGTTCTGATAAGAATTCTTACCCTCTTGATGCAATGCAGCCTTAACGGTCTCCTCCTCCTTGTCGGAATCTGAATCTACTCTTTCCACATCAGACTCAACAATTTTCTTCGAAGAAGATTCACCTTGTTTGCCACCTCCATGGATAAGACTGACGAGTTGTGTGAGAGTCGAACCTATCGTCTCGATCTGCTTCTCCAATGCATCAATCCTCGTAGAATTGTATCCTTCAGCCATCTTCTTCCTCCTTAAAACCTGGACTCCTTCCAATGAACTAAGGACCTCACTAAGCTTCTTGTATTGCGATCGAGTCAGGACCATACACAGGATGCCCCTTCGCAGGATCTGATCGCTCTGATACTAACTTGATACGAGTTGCCGTGCGATCACCTTTGATCGCAAAATTATCAAAGGTGGGTTGAGGAGAAAACAATAAGAACACAAGAATAACTCAGGTTTTGGGAGAAGGAAAATACCTTCTCTAGATTATGAGTATGCACTTTACAATATCTCACAATCTCACTCTAGAATTGAAGAACAAGCTCTCCAAATCTCAATTACAATCTAATCTCTCTTGATTAAACTCTTTGATTTCTGATTTCTAACCTGATCTCTCTTTAAGATTTCAGATGATGTTTAGTAACCCTAAACAACCCTTTATATAGGTGTACAAACGTGGATGGTAATCTGGTAAATAACCAAGCCCAAACCCAACAGGAAAACGCGTAAATAGAGTCCTTAACGAATCTGGAAAACTCCGATGAGTCGACTCATGAACAGTTATGAGTCGGCTCATGACCTCATATGAGTCGACTCATAACTGATGAGTCGACTGGTCAGAAACTTTTGCTAACATGGCTTGATTTCTTGAGTTGACTCATGACAGGCATGCGTCGACTCAACCTGATGAGTCGACTCATGTACATGTATGAGTCGACTCACAGGCTGAAATCTGGATTCTTTGAATCTGCTTCTTGTCATCTCGTTCCACGCTTCCACCTGCATTCCACTGTACTGTTTTACACCCCTATTCTCATGCTATCATGAGAATCATCTATCCTCAAGCTGTCATGAGGATCGCTAAGCTCCCGAAGAGAAGATACACCCGTATCAAGCAATCATATTTGCTATTTAGATGGGCGATTCATTAATGGTGTAGATTACTCTTCTCAGACTCTTGTCCACAAGGGAGAGGTGAAGAACAAGATGAAGAGAGTAAGTTTTTCTGAAATCGTTGAGACACTTGGAAATTTTTCGTCGAGGGAGGATATGTTGGGTATCTACTCAAATTCCAAGCTAGGATAGAGTTTTTAATTCTTTGTATAAGTTCATGTGAATTAGATAAGGTTTGGGATCTATCATAATTAGGAGTTTGAGTTCCATCATGATTGGAAGTTTGAATCTTATTCTAATCAGGAAGTTAGGCTAGAGATAAGGTTTGAGATCTATCATAATTAGAAGTTAATTCTTTGTATAAGTTCATGTGAATTAGATAAGGTTTGGGATCTATCATAATTAGGAGTTTGAGTTCCATCATGATTGGAAGTTTGAATCTTATTCTAATCAGGAAGTTAGGCTAGAGATAAGGTTTGAGATCTAAATATACGACTCGTGGAGCGTAAATCTGACAGTGTATTGATCAACTACACTCCGTTTCTCCTCCTTCTGAATCCACCCTAATGGATAGGACTTCGGATGCTTGACCGTCTTCAGACCCAGCTTCTGAACCAATGCCTCGGATATCAAATTCTTCTCACTGCCTGAATCAACAATGACATTAACCAAACTGGTCTTCACTTGTAACTTAAGAACAAAGAGTTGCTCTATTGGGTCATCGTCCTCTTTTGTGGTCTGCTTCCCCGCCATAAGGTTGAGACTGCTGTTGGGCTCTATCATCCCCGAGACTTCTTTCGGACCTTGAGCTATCATGTATGCCTTTTTCTCCTCTTTCATGAGGATACTTCTACCAGCACAGATCAGCTGTGTGTCCTGTCTTCTCGCAGTGACTACAAATCAGCCCTGCCTTCCCTGGATCACCCTTCTTCTTCTCCTCCTTAGATTGAGAACCACTAGATTCGCCTCCCATCTGTTTGGAGTCTCATTTAGCCTCGTTGCCCTTCTTTTGCTTACCCTCAAGGGCAATAGCCTTCACGCTCGCCTCTGCAATTGATTCCACCGTGAATAGCTTCATCTCCTTTCGGATGTAATCGCTCAATCCCGCCATATACTTCATAAACACGGAATATTC
>NC_033798.1:43236028-43243218 GCF_001876935.1 Asparagus officinalis | reverse complement strand
CAAAACACCTTTTTGGTGTTTTGAGAAAAGTGTTTATTTTTTGGATTTTGTAAAAGGTCAAGTTAAAAAATTACCCCGGTTGCCAAAAGCGTTTCATTGTTTTTTTCAAAACACCTTTTTGGTGTTTTGAGAAAAGTGTTTATTTTTTGGATTTTGTAAAAGGTCAAGTCAAAAAAATACCCCGGTTGCCAAAAGCGTTTCATTGTTTTTTTGAAAAAAAAACACAAACGGCAAAAACGCCACGGTTGTCAAATGCTCCCACTCTCAAAACACCTTTTTGGTGTTTTGAGAAAAGTGTTTATTTTTTGGATTTTGTAAAAGGTCAAGTCAAAAAAATACCCCGGTTGCCAAAAGCGTTTCATTGTTTTTTTGAAAAAAAAACACAAACGGCAAAAACGCCACGGTTGTCAAATGCTCCCACAGTAATCTTTTGGGTGTTGAAAGCTGAAAAATATATAAGTGGTATTAGAGTGTCAGAAAAAATATTATCAAAGTTAAAAACTTTTGGATACAAAAATGCAAATGACCCTTTATATTTTTAGAAAACATTAACATTCATTCCTAGACAGATACAGAGTTTCCGCATGTTAACTCCCGCTAAGGCACCAATGCATCACAAGAGCGCGGATTGACAACGTTTGCTTAGTTTTATTTAAACTTATTAGTTACTCTGGATTCTCAATCCAGCGTAATTGAAAACATAACCTATTCGAAAAATGCCCAAATTTTGGTAGTGGGTGCTGATGTGGCTGAGGATAGATTGTTTTTGGCAGATAAGTATTAATTTAGTCGATTTTTACAGAAAGTTTAAGAGGGGTAATTTGGACACCCTAGAGTTCAGAATGGTTTGATGGGAAAAAAGTTTAGGGGCCTAAGTATAAGAACCCCAAAGTTCAAGAGTATTTTGCGGAATTAACCCCAACAAAGTTCATGTATTCTAAACAAAAATCCCTCGGGAAACATCATACTTACGAGGGTAAAATGCATTTAAACAATATATAGCTTCCAAATTGTTTTGCGCTTAAATACTATAAGTTATATTTTAGTTAAAAATTTCATAAAATTTTCTAAAATTTATATGTTATTACTATTGATTATGCAAATATGAAAATTTTGTACTTACATGCTAATTTTAAAACTTTCTAACTAATAATATTCGTTAAATTTTCTATTAAATCAACCAAGTTTTTCCTCAAACTTATCTTAATTCAATTTTAAATTAGAGTTAGGATATTTCTAATAAAAAAATTAATAAATATTAATAGTTATAAAGTTCTAAAATTGATATATACATATCACAGAGACACACCCTAGTGAAAATTTTTAAGTTTGCAGTATCGACTGTAGTAACATAGAAAATTAAAAAAAACTTTATGATATTTTTTTGGGAAAATTGTTTTGAGGCCCTAAAATAAAAAATCTGTTGTGACTAGGCCCCGTATTATTTTTTGGGTGACAAAACCCCCAATACATAAAGTACTTGTGTTTCAGCCCCTGTTTGCCTTTCCAACATACCACAATGAGAAATTTTTTTTTAAATTCCAAAATTACCATTAACCCATTACCCAAAAACTGCCAGCCCCCCTCTCTCTCTCTTTCCTCTCTTCTCAGGCTCTCTTTCCTCTCTTCTTAGGCTCAAATCTGATGTGCATAATAAACTGAAGATCAGGCTAAGGAAGGAGAGAAGGAGTCGAACTCTGCTCCGATTGCGAAGTAGGAGCCGACGATCGAAGGGTATCTGAGGTTTCTGGTGGATAGTAAGGTTGTTTATGATAAGCTTGAGAGTATTGTTGATAAGGCCAACGGCCCTTGGTGTAAGTTCCTTATCACGAGTTTACGATTTTAAAACTTGCGTTTGTTGGGTGGATTTTGAGTTTGGGGAATGGAGAATAGTTTATGGGATGTTGGGTAGTTGAATAAACTAGTAATAAATTTATGTTTTGTTATACAATTTAAGCACAATGGAATAAACTTAACAGAGGCCATGTGAAGAGGCCAGTAGTATAGTTAACGGGATAAGGAGGGTTGGAGATAAGCAGAAGAGGGCTTGATTGAATGCAATCAGGAAGGATGTGGCAATAGTTGGAATTAATGGAGCATATATGATTCATGTAGCTGATCCCAAAATGTTATATTTTGGATATGGGCTTTTGTTGTTGTTGTTGTTGTTGTTGTGAAGAAATGAAAGAGGACTGGATGTAGATTATAGCCCTTAACATATTTCAAAGGAAGAATATGATTCATGTAGTTATCCAGAAACCTGGAATAAAGACTTTGTTGTTGCTGTAGCTGAAGGAATAGGCATAAAAGTTTTGTTATCTCATCACGAGTTAAGTCAAAAAATGATAAATTTGCTACTAGGATTTGTTAGTATTGTAACTTTTATTAAGACTTCATAGTATAAACATAACAGTGACCTCGAACTGAATGTTATTCTCTCTTCTTGCACATATTAACCCTTTGTTTATGCAATCTGTGTCTTCTGAGTTTCATAAACATATATTCTCTCTTCTTGCACATATTAACCCTTTGTTTATGCAATCTGTGTCTTCTGAGTTTCATAAACATATATTTAACTCTTAATGTTGAACTATGTAGGTGTCTTCTGAGTTTCATAAACATATATTTAACTCTTAATGTTGAACTATGTAGCTTGCTTTATATTGCAGATGTTATGGTATGATTTTTGCTTTACATGAAAACGTATTCGATTGAGAATAGACATAGCCTTTCAAAATTTCTTTCTTTTTTCAAGTTGTATCCTTAAAATCATAGATATTTAGTTCTCATTTCTTCTTTCTCTTAAAGTAAACAGAATGTTGTATCATTTAAGTGAAAAAAACAATCAAACAACATTGCTTTATCCTTGTCTAGTTTAAAACATTATTAATGACATTTTTCTGACCTTTTCCATCCAACCAAACATGCTCTGATCACACTGGTAGAATGTCCAAAAAATCTTTTATCATGTTTCATAGATAGTGTATTTCCTAGGAATTCATGAACCATCTTCTGGAGGCCTGATATTTCTTCTTTAGAAATATTTTCCCAAACTTTCTTTCTAATGAGATAATGATGATCTCGAAGTCCTTGCCACTACACCAAAACTCCAAATTGGTGATGAGGGTTATAATTTTATTTTCTAACATGCTCCTGTATGTTGAGCGCTTTTTTATATAGGTTGAATCTGGACTCACACAACCAAATCATTATTCAAATCCGCTTTAAGTTTATGGGCAATAGGATTTGAACCTGGATTGCTCAAGATTCTGACTTGCCAGAGTCTGCCGGATTCGCAAGCTGGGCTCTTTACGCTGATCAAGGTTTATTTCCCGACGATTTATGATATAAAGCATTTGCTGACGTTCTGCAACAGTTTGCATGGAGGACTTAATAAGCTTGCCGAGTTGCTTGATGTGGAGAGGGTGGGGATTTGCCACCAAGCCAAGAGTGATAGCTTGCTGACTTCTTGCACATTTAGGAAGCTGAAGGAGAGTTTCTTTAATGGAAACATTGAGAAATATGCCGGTGTTTTGTATAGCCTTGGTGTTGAAAATGGACAGAATACCCATTAGTATGAGTTCTTGGAAAAAAAACCTTATATTAATAAGAAGCTAATGAAAAAAAAGTTTGTTGTTTGAGTATATATCTTTATGTTTGGTTTATTTGTATTTTAGTTGTTTGGCATTGATAGTGTCAGTAAATTTTACCTTGGATCAATGGATTGATAGTGTCAGTAAATTTTACCTTGGATCAATGGCTATGGCTTTTTCTTTGATGAGTTTATTTCTGATGATGTAGCATCTAACTATTCTGTTAGCCCATACTAATGAGATTTTTTACCTCTAACTATTCTGGTGATGCAGTATCTAACTTTTTCTTTGAGATTTTTTTACCTTTAACTAATAAAAATCCTCATGTAAGTAATCTTGAATTTATTATTATTTTTGCTCGAGTAGTTGTGATTTATGATTTATGATTTAACTTGATTTTGGTTTTGTTTTTGTGAATAATTTCAGAATGATGGTTGTAGATTTCGGGAGTGGTTTGACAACCCCGTGTATAGTGTGGAAACTCAATTATTTCCACTTATGAGAGAAGAACAAGAATTTAAGTTGAAGAAACAAGAACATGAAGCTTGTTATTGCTTGGATGAGGTTGTGAAAATGAGGAGAAGAAATGAATTTGATGGGTGAGCTTACAGAAGAAAAGATGAAGTAGATGTTAAATTTTATAGTGGGACTGGTTGTACTCTTTATTCTTGTGTAGTTTCTCAAGAATTGCTTGCAATGTGTCATGTTTCATTGTTCAGTTGGTTATACTATGTGTACTCTTTATACATGTGTAGTTTCTTCAGAATTGCTTGTAACGTATCATGTTTCATTATTCAGTTGATTATACTATGTGTTCTTATGGTTTTGTTGTACTTAGATCAGAAATTAATGAAATATATTCTGTCTATTTAGTGATCAATTTTGGTTATTGCAATTGTTTGTGAAATATATTTTGGCTATCATGTGAATATGTACAAGTTCATTCAAATATAACTTGATGTGCATAATAAACTGAAGATTATATATAAATTATGTGTATCAAAACATGAATATTATGGTACATAATATGTACATAATCTTATGGTTATTGTGTACATAATATATACAGATTATGTACATAATCTTTAAGTTACGATACACTATTAAATCTCATAACATGTTAACTCTCCCCATAACATGTTAACTTTTCAGTTGAACATGTTAACTTTCTTCGTAACATGTTAACTTTTACCATAATATGTTAACTTTCTTTGTAACATGTTAACTTTCATCATAATATGTTAACATTCACTATTATATGTTAACTTTCACCATAATATATAAACTTTCTTTGTAACATGTTAACTCTCACCTGAACATGTTAACTTTCATCATATTATGATGAAAGTTAACATATTCAACTGATAGTTAGCGTGGAGAGCTAAAATATAACATGTTCATAATAAAGTTAACATATGCAGATGAAAGTTAACACATATAGCTGACAGTTAACATGTTCACTTTAAAGTCTATAGAATTTGAAAGTCAACGTGTATAGTTAAAATAAAACATGTTCATCTGAGTAAGCACATCGTGAAAAAATAAAGGGCTTTAAGCCACATTTTTAGTGCAGACAATAACTTTTAAATTAAGTCTCTCTAATCATTACACACCACTCCTGCTTTGGTATCAATTTATGAAGAGGAAAAGCAAGGAAAAAACTATTTAAGTTCTTCAAAATGTGGATTAATCATAGCAATTTCCTTCTCTTGTCTCTCCATTTGAGATTTATTTCAGACCTTCAAGAAAAGTCCTCAAAGATGTTATAGATGAATAAATTAACATGTACATCTGACAAGTTAACATATACATCTGACAAGTTAACATATTATGATGAACATTAACATGTTCAGTTGAAAGTTAACATGTTCTGAAGAAAGTTAACATATTATGGTGAAAGTTAACATGTAATAGTGAATATTAACATATTATGATGAAAGTTAACATATAATAGTGAATGTTAACATATTATGATGAAAGTTAACATAAAGCAGCGAAAGTTAACATTCAGTATGAAAAGTTAACATACTAGGAGGAAAGTTAACACGTTTAGTTAAAAGACAACATATAACTATTATTTGGTACACAATCTGTATATATTATGTACATAATCTGTATATATTATGTACACAATAACCTAAAGGTTATGTGCATATTATGTACCATAATATTCATGTTTTGATATACATAATTTATATATAATCTTTAGTTATTATGCATATCAAGTTCTATTTGAATAAACTTGTACATATTCACATGGCAGTCATAATACATTTTACATACAATCAAAATAAATTATACCAAAATTAATCACTAAATAGACACAATACATTTCATTAAAATTTGATCTAAGTACAACCAAACCACAAGAACACATAATATAATCAACTGAATAATAAAACATGATATGTTACAAGCAATTCTGGAGAAACTACACAAGAATAAAGAGTACAAACAGTCCTATTATAAAAATTAACATCTTCTTCTTTCTGAATCAGACCATGCTAATTTTTCAAGTAAGACTGATGCGTCAGCCAATTCCTTAACCGGCAAAGCCTCCTCATTATTCACCATAACAAGAGAGCACCAAATCCGCACAAACCGTATTAATTCTAATTTCAGCATCGCCCATTCTCCTAATCACCCTCCTCGTCTCCTTAAATGATCCTAATATAAGCAATAAAAATTGCCTTTAATCCCTATCAGAGAAGTTCAGAACAAAACTGCTAAAACCTCGCCCGAAATAGCAGAAAAAGGAAACAAACGCAGATATCTCTCAAACCATAAGGAATTTGGTAAAGTAGAGGAAGCAAACCGAACCATTTGGGTTGGTTTGGTCGGCTCCGTCTCGTCGAGATAGTCGATTTTCATATATAATTTATCCAATTCTGACTTACGGTTTGAAAGTTACGACCCGTTCTTTGATGCATGTTCTGAAGCTCGCCTATAAAGGCTGATACTCGCCTGGAAAGGTTGAAGCTCGGCTACAAGGAAGTCCGTCTGTAGGGCTAGAGATCGCCTAACAGCTCACCTATATAGCTCAGCCCGCTTGACAGCATTGAAGCCCTTCCTCTAGCGCAACTCGCCTACATAGCTCAGCTCGCCTGCAGACCCAAGTCCGCCTGTAGTTCGCCTACGCGAGCAAACTCACATGCAGACCCAAGTTTGCCTGCAGACTCAGCTCGCCTGCAGATCCAAGCCCGCCTGCAGTTCACCTACATGAGCAAACTCGCCTGCAGACCCAAGTCCGCCTGCAGTTCGCCTACGCGAGCAAACTCGCCTGCAGACCCAAGCCCGCCTGCAGACCCAATCTCGCCTGCAGACTCGCCAGCTCGCTGTCAACTGCCCACTTAGAGTATGGGAACAATCGCATCAGTGGCCATATCTCACGTTTCAAAGGAGAAAGCATGACATTCCTCACCTGGGTACTAGGTACAGCTAGGGACGGCTACAAGAATAGGGCGGCTGGCTCCCTCACCCCTACTAGTGGTCAAATCCCACAAATCAAGGGATGGCCCATGCCATCCCTTGCATATTTAAAGCCATCTTCAGCCAACATGAAGAGGGGATTGGCTGCTGCTTACTCGGCTGGCTAAT
>NC_033798.1:43232678-43235028 GCF_001876935.1 Asparagus officinalis | reverse complement strand
TACCAAGTTCAAGCTTATTGAAGATCAAGATCAAGCTTGGGTATATTTAGTATAGGTTTATATTATGTGTGTGTTAGTACCTTAAGCTCAATATCTCTACACACACATTTATTGGTTTCTTCGTATATATATATATAGTCATATATATATGTATAAGTTTTGGTTTCTATGCATATATATAGTTATATATATACATACATGTGTTTTTGAGTTTTCATGTTTATAAATATGAAATCATATATTTCATATTTACTATTGTGTTTTTGAAAACATTGCATAGAATATGCAATTTTGTGAAAATATTATATTCTTAGTTTTTGGACTTAATAATAATCATATACATATTTTATTAAGTCTATATAATCATTGTGCAAAGTTTCAAAACATGGTTTAGCTAAAATATCAAATTTCACATGTTTACATTTTCGTGTTTTGAACTATTTTGCAAAATGATGTTTTTTCACAAATGGGAAATGCAATTTGGAAAATTCTTTTTGTAACATGTTCATTTACATGTTTATATACATTTTCCAAAGTTTCATAATTTTTGGACTTCATTTGTTATTTTTAACATATTTTCAAAAGTCTAAAAAAAACAGTTTTTTGGAGTGTATCAGATTTCGGTCGACCGTACCGGTCGACCGAACCTGAGGTCAAAAGTTTCCTGGCCGACAGAAAGCTGTCGGTCGACCGGTCCGGTCGACCGATGAAAATATTCGGTCGACCGACGAAATTTTCGGTCGACCGACGCCGTCCAGTTCAGCTTCCAACGGCTAGTTTTTTGACCGTTGCCTTGGGGCTGTGTTTTGTCTTTTGCTCAGGTTTTTGGCTGAGTTGAGAGAGGGTATAAGTACCCCATTGCCTTCAACTCTCAAACTAACCAAGAGAGTTATAAAACAAGTTTAAGAAAGTTTTAATCAAGGGTTTAAGTTTGTTTAATGTGTGTTTATAAGCTTTTAAGCATTTGAGTGTTTCGATTTTGTGAATCAAATTCCACAAGAGCTTGAGGAGATTATCTATTGAAGTTTGAGCTTCCAACTATCATCCCTCCATCTCTTGTTATCAAATTGAGAAGTTTTCTAAACTCAAACTCTAGCTTTACATTTATATACTTGTTTGATTATCATTGTTCTTAAGCTAGATTTTATATTTGAGTTTAGTTTGATTTTGATTTATATCTCTTTGTTCACACACAACCAATTGAGCTTATTGTATTTACATTCATAGTATAATTTATGGTTGTGGGTTTGTGACATTGAGAGTGAGCTTAATTGAGTTCTCATCTTGTTAGAGAGAACAATCATTTGTTATATTGTGCTTATTGTGAGAATCACTTTGTAATACACTTGTACACCGAGTGAGGAGTGTGTGGTGAGAGTCGGGGATCATCCCAAGAGGAGTGGCGTCGGTTGACGTGCCTAGGGAGAGGTTGTAACCGAGCACTTGAGGGAGACACGGCTAGGTCCAACACTTAGTGGGTGTAGAGTGTGATTGCAAGAGTGTGAGTTGTAGAGTTTTCGGTTAGATAGAAAACCGAGTGTGTAGAAGAAGTTCCGGCTTCCAAACCGGATTGTGTTAGTGGATTTCTCCCCGGGAGTGGGGAGCGGAGACGTAGGACGGAAGGTCCGAACTCCGTGATCATATTGCTTGTTTGAGTGTGCTTTGGCGTTCATTTATATTTATGTTCATATCTTATATCGCCATTGTCCATAGCTCATTATTTATATGATCCACTATCTTGTTTATGTTTATATCACCCTTAGTTACATATCCTTGCATATATCATATTGTATATCTCTTTGATAGGAACCCCAATTAAGAGGGCTTATTTGATAGTTTTAAACGCAAATGAGTTTATCTGATGAACGAGCAAACTTAATGGAGGATTTGCTGATATTTGAATGAACCTAACATATCTGAACCTTTGAAACATTATTGCGAGATGCAAAATCTAATTCCCAATAAAAAAAGAAAAAAAACTATTTAACGACATTGAAGACAGAAATTTCTTAACGAAAACAAGAATTACAACCATTAGTTCTTGCAGGCATCACCTCTACATATGCCGTACGTAAAATGAGCTCAAATACTTCAATCTGATTGGTTTTAAGAAAGTGAGTTTTCTGGTAATTAATCACAACAAATTGGATAGAAATTAATTGTCTTATTTTGAGCACACAAATTCAATTTCAAAATAGAAAATGACCTAGACTGGCGGATTGGATCGCGAGGGAAGAGGGATTCATGGCGGGGGACTTGATCTTATGGAGGAGGAGCGCACTGTAAATCGTGGAGGAGGGATTCGTGGCGGCGCACTGGGGCTCGTAAAGGAGGAGCTCGTGGCGGCATG
>NC_033798.1:43189907-43232668 GCF_001876935.1 Asparagus officinalis | reverse complement strand
AGAGATCGAATGAGGAGGATTAAGGGACATGATCTCGTGGAGGAGGAATGGCGTGTGAGAGATCTGAGAGAGATCGAGAGGGGGACTGGAGCTCGTAGCAGGTGGCGGGGGACTGGATCTCGTGGAGGAGGAGCGGCGTGTGAGAGATCTGAGAGAAATCAAGAGGGGGACTGGAGCTCGTGGCGTGATATGGGTGTATCTTCTCTTCGGAACTTAGCGATCCTCATGGGAGCTTGAGGATAGATGATTCTCATGATGGCATGAGAATAGAGGTGTCAAAACAGTACAAGGGAACGCAGGTTGGAGCGTGGAATGAGACGACGAGCAGCAGATTCGAAGAATCCAATTTTTAGCTCGTGAGTCGACTCATACATGTACATGAGTCGACTTACGAAATGCAGCCGTTTTGTCAAAAGTTTCTGTTCGGTCGACTCATGACTGATGTCATGAGTCGACTCATATACAGTTTTGAGTCGACTCAAGAAATCAAGTCCTGTTTATATCACATTGTGTTAGTTTTATATCCTTGCATATACATTGCCTATATCTCTTGTTAGGATATATCTTGTTGTTCACATTGCTTATCCTAGCTCACATATCTTGTTGTATTTCATACTTGCTAGGATAACTTGTTAATTAATTTTAATTGTCATTTAAATCGGATTAGATTAGCATAAGACCCTAATCACCCCCCTTTAGGGTCTAACATGTACATCGTCACTAGTGATGATAATGTCATCGACATATACAACTAAAAGGATCTGCTTCCCACTATCTCCAAAAAACTGAGTGGTCTTTCTGAGCTCAATGAAGACCAAATGTATGGACAACCGTGGCAAAATATCCGAACCATGCCCTTGGAGATTGCTTCAAACCATAGAGAGATTTCTTTAATCTACAAACCTAGCCACACTCCCCCTGAGCAGCAAAACCTGTTGGTTGCTCCATATAAACCTCCTCATCAAGAATGTCATTAAGGAATATATTTTTAATGTCCAATTGATGTAGTGGCCAGTGATAGCAAGCAGCGAGCAAAATAAGAATGCGTACAGATATCATTTTAGCTATAGGAGATAATGTATCGATATAATCAAGGGCATATATTTGTGAGTACCCCTCCACAACTAGTCGAGCTTTAAGGAGAGCTCGAGATCCATCTCGATTTACTTTTATAGTGTAAACTCATTTGCAGTCAACCGCTTTCTTCCCAGGTGGTAGGGAAATAATATCCCAAGTCTCATTTCTTTCTAAACCGTCATTTCTTCTTGCATTGCTGTTGTCCAACCTAGTTAGACAGAGCTTCTGATAAATTATTGGGAAACGAGTGAGAATCCAAAGAAGATATGAATAATTAGTTAGATGGAGTTAACGAAGCGTAAGAGACATAGTGTGTAAGAGGATACCGAGAACTTTAAGAACAATATCTCTTTTCCTTTCGGAGGGTAATAGGGAGATTATCAGTAGCCTTAGCATTTGGTTGTACGGACACATTTTGACTTGCTAGTGTATCAGGCTCTTGGGTGGATTGAGATGATGGCTCAGGTTGCGAATCAGCACGTCTTGTATAAATCTAAACTGGTTCAGTAATTTGGATAGTAGTTCAGTCTGTACAGCAGCCTTAGAAGGAACATTGATAGTGGTTTTCTAAACAAGAAGGTAGTTATAATCATCGGGAGGGTCTAAGGATTTATCAAAGTGATATTCTTCCTTGGCTCTCTATAGGCTGTTAAAAAATCACAACAGATGGATGAGCACTGTCAAACATCAAAGATGAAAGTTGCAACCAGACGGCTTCCGCATTAACGATTCAACAATGAAAGTTACAAATAGACGACTTTCACATCAACAAGCGAAGACTACATTTAGAGGATTTTTCATGTAGATCGAGAAATGTTACAATTCAACAACCTTCACGACAACCGATGAAAGCTCTGAATCAACAGCCTTCACAATCAATAGTGAGAGTTATAATCTGTCGACTCTCACATTTTAGAGAGCTAATGCAAAGTTTACAAAACGACGATCTTTGCAATGCTCTAACAAAAGAGATTACAAGCCAACAACCTCTTCAAAACGCAGAGCTCACCTCTGCGTTCCAGCTTCGAAACACAGTGCAGTCACTGTGTTTTCAGCCTTAGGCATAAGCCTAACTCTACATCTCAGGTCTAATACGCAGAGTTAGGACCCAGAACGCCCACTTTGGCATTTCATTTGTTCAAATACGAGCTGAACTGCTTCAAAACCGTTTTCCCCACGTTTTGAGGGATTCTCGCCCACTTAGGGGTGGATTAAGGGGTTAGTTACATACCCTTATCCCCCTATAAATATTAACAAACTCAACTGAGTTAGAATCGAATATTTTACATCCAAAATATCACAAAGGAAGGAGATTGGCATTTTTTGGCATAAGGGCTGGATTTTTGGGCATTTGCAGATTTTCGGAGATCAACATTCTTCATCTTGGAGATCTTGAATCATCTTTCAGCAACTAAAATTTTGAAGCTTTGGTACTTTGCTTATTAACTGAATTTTTGGTTCAAATCAACTCTTTTACAGAGTTCTTAAACTCGTCCTGAGTTCAAAAACTCGTAGAGAGTTCTAGTTAACTTGCCCCGCAAGTTTCATCAATCATTCTAGTGAAGTGAGATGTTCGGATCTTTAACGAAAAGAAAACTAGGCACGAACATCAAGGGAGGCATCTCATCACTACTAAGAATAACCCAAATTAAACAAAGGGAAGGATCTCCATCGACCCTTCTCTCTTTTGTAAATTGGGAAACCGATCGAGAAGATTTGTAATTTCTTTTTCTAAGTCTGTTAGAGAGAAATTGTATCGAGAGAATTATAATTAATTCTTTTTCTGAGTTTGTTAGAAGGAATAATACAAATACATTCCTAAATTGTCTTCTTTTAATTTTTCCAACAAACAAAAGACGGCGACTCTGCTGGGGACTAGCTTCTCTGACGAAGAAGTGGTGGTGTATTCCGACATCAACCTCGTTGGAACGATAGCCAAAACTCTCGTTGTGGAATTCGATCAAGCCAAGTACGAAGAGGTGCTCTCCTCCGGATCCCTCCGGATCCCTCCGGCGCAAGGTCCGCACAGTCACCCACGTGACCAAAGCTCCATTCATTGCTGAATCATCAAATGAGGCCCTCCCCTTTGATCAAGACTGTTCGAACAGCCCCACCTTTGAAGGAGTGGACTCGGCTTCTGCTAAACTCTTTCAACGAGTTGAAAGTTCTATACCCGCGTCTTCACAGCGGGTATTAGGTCATAAAAGGCCCATTGCAACGACGAGTTCCATCAATGCCGACAACCTCGTTGTAAAGGACTTAAAATAGGCTAACAAGAATGCTGCTCGACAGAGGAGAAGATCTTTACGGCGAGCCTATCTCCGAGAGAGCCGATCTCTCAATCAACATGAGAGTTGCGTTTGTGAGCCTCAACCTGAGCGCTGCGTTTCTACTTCAGAATGCAAGTATCATGGTGATGAGCTCAAATACGAGCCCCGTGTGATCCAACTTAAACGTGACCCTTAGTGGCGCGTTGTTCAACCAAAACACAACCCTTGGGGGAGCGTTTCCAAAGCTGAACGCAACTCTCATGAGTGCATTTCAGAACCAAAATGTAGGCCTTCAGACCACATTAATCAGCACGAATGCAACCCTTAGGGATGCGTTTCCCAAATTGAATGCAACTCTCGGAATTACGTTTCAATATCAAAACATAGGTCTTCAGACCACGTTACTCAACCAGAACGTGACCCTCAAGGGCACGTTTCATCAATTAAACACACACCTCAGGACTGCGTTCAATCACAACGTGACCCTCAAGGGCACGTTTCACCAAAACGTAGAGATCGATCAAGCGTTAATCAAACAGAACACGACCCTCACGTTCCTCCATCGGGACACAATGTGATTTGTCGTGTTAGAAAAGATCAACATGGATTTAAAATTCATGTTTGCCAAGAACCTATCCCATCCACTGACAGACAGGAGGTTCCATCTCCACCCTCATGCTCTGTGAGAGATTCTTCTCAAGTCTCTGACTTGTGGGAGTTGCTGTCTAGTGAAAGATCGGTGCGACAAGTAGCCTATTCATGTCAATGTGAGCGACTTATTTCTGCGGTCCTCTCGGAATGCCAATGTTGTGCATCTGTACCTCGGCTATCGGTATTCGATCGATTGACGAATGTTGCTAGACCTGCCAAGCTACGATGTCATCACAAGAAGAAGCCTTCAGAAATTGAATATCTTGAGGTCACTATCAATATGATTGGTAGAGGGAAAGCCTCAGCTCTTAGCTCTGACGATTCTGAGACAAGTCATTCACCGACTGTTAGGGAAATCCGTGATAAGTTCAAAGTAGTATATCGACGTACTCGGACTCGAACGGGAGCCATTGCTCCTGTTAACTATCAAAGACAAGCTAACGGAATCACTTCAGACGATGAACACTCAGCCATTGCAGAATCTCAGTTTTTAAGTTCTTTCGTAGCACATGAGAATCTCGTCTATATGACTGGGAGCTCCGAAGACTTGGCGAAGAGAGTGGATGAACATCACGACATGCTCTAGGCTCAGCAAGAGACACTCATCCTAATGAAAGACATGTTGGCCCAGCTCGTTGTAGAGAAAGCTCAAAAGGCTAAATTTTCTCGGAGAATAATCTCAAAGGGAAAACAAAAAGTACACGAGGATTTGGAGCATGAAACTCAAAGCATAAAGTCTACCTCTGAAGAAGAGAAAGAGGGTGAGAATGAACATAATCCTTAGTCAACCAAGATGGAGGAATTAGAAGCCCGTCTCAACGCAATTACTAATAGGAGCAAGCTCCAAAATGATGGAGTAGTGCAGCCTTATCCTGCAGAATTGGATACAACTCCCTACCCACCGAGATTCAAAGCCCCGACTTTACAAGCGTTCGACGCCACGGGATCTCCGAACCAATACATCTACTACTTCAAGTCACAGACTGGAGATGTGGTAGCAAACAATACCATCCTGACCCGTTTGTTCATCGGCACCCTCAAGGGAGTTGCCTTCGAGTGGTTCATGAAGCTATTTTCTAGGTCTATTTAGAAATAGGTAGATTTAGAAAGACTCTTCTTAGCCAGGTTCTTTGAGGATGATACAGAAGTCTCTGTCCCGACCCTTCTCGCCACTAAGCAGAAAAAGGGAGAATCCATAAAGACTTATGTCTAAAGATTCCGCCGCATGGCATTACGATGCCCGTTAGGTATGACATAATCTACTTTGGTGGAAACTTGTAGGCACAATTTGCAGACCAAACTCCTTGCTCAAATAAGGTAGCGGAATGTCGCTCCTAGAGGTAATTGGTTTCATAAGGAGAACAAGATGAAGAAATCGTTGCTCGGGTCAAAGCTGAAGAAGCTAACTAACAAAAGTCGCAGCAGCAACGCAACCAAAACAATGCACCCCGATCTAAGGGAAAGGAGACTTTGGCTGCTGATACTAACACTCGATCACCACCGGCCAAACAGGGTAAGGCGTCGAATCAAAAAAGAGTGCCCAAACAGTACCCTTTCAAAGAGGAACATGTGGACACTCTATTCCAGCAACTACGGAAGAATAACAAGCTGAAGATTCCTAAAATCAAAAAGTCTGATAAGGCAGGAAAAGTGGATGATCCTAATTATTGCCGCTACCATAGAATGCTGGGACATCCTACAAGGAGATGTTATGTCTTCAAAGACATCCTGAAACATTTGGTTGATGTCAATGTTCTTAAGCTGAAACCTGAACAGAAGACTGTATCCACTAATTTGATATCGGTCTAGTTTGGGGATTTTCCTCCTGTAGCGGCCGTCGATGGTGTTGTTCCCATCCCTAAGGGAGAAATGCATATGAAGAATGCTGACCCACACAGTCAGAAAGAGAAAGGGTTGGTACCCCTTACTACTTTGAAAGGAGAAATAATATGGGTCCATCCCGATCTAATAAAGACCAGTAGTGGACAAGCAACTCTTCCAAAAAGAAGAGAGGCAAGGCTAAGTCATCCAATATGACTATCCCCTCTATTAATGAAGATGATGATCATCTCAAATCTCTCATAGACTCAGAAGAAGAGAGGATTATTCCTGCAGCATATCAAGGAGGCAACCTCGGCACCCGATCAGGAAAAACATACCTAAAGAACTATGATCAAAATGCTCAAGAGGCGGAAGAACAACCCCAAGAGGCTGGGGGTTCTGTCCCCAAGAAGTCAATCGACAAAGGAAAGCAAAAAGAGACCCACTGCAACAAAAATCTTCTTCAAGAAGTTGGAGAATCAAGTGCTCCTTTCCGGTTCAATGTCATGGCGCAATTGGCCAATATCCCGTCTAGGATTACCCTGTACGCGCTCCTACGATTGTCCAAGACTACAAGGGAAGCTCTAATTGAAGCTTTGATGAAAACGGAGAGCTTTATTACATAAGTTACTCCAATTCCAAAAGCTTCTAAATGACAATCTTGTGTACAGTGTCTACAAGCTGCAAGAGGTTTGCCATGCATATTATTCACTCAGAAAGATATGCAGGTCAAACACAAACATGATAGACCTATGTACTACACAGGATACATCGGGTCTTCAGATCATCCGTGTCCAGGTTGATTCGGTCTCAGCACTGAGCATCATGCCCTACAGGATCATGCAAGTCTTAGGATTCCCCTACATCGATTGAATTCCACCCAGACTACCATCTTCGGCTTCAACGCCAACAACACCTGACCCTTGGGTAAAATCAAACTCAGGTGTCAAATCGGAGATCTCAAGTCCGAAGTGACTTGTTACATCATCAATGCGGACACGTCTTACAAGTTATCTTTAGGACGGACTTGGATTCATGCAAATCGCATTGTCCCATCTACTTTACATCATGTTATGAAATATGCTGATGATGAAGGGGAAGTTAGAAACCTAATTTCTGAGAAATGTCCTTTCAGGGGGGGGGAGAACTTCCATACCGACTCTGTCTTCTACCTGGATTCTCAAGAGCCAGAGCAACCGAAAGAAGCTACCGACAGCGGTAATGAGGCTGACACGAGTCGGATCCTGAGGAAGATTGTCCTTAGGAATTGAATTTCGATGTAGTGGGTCATGAGAACAATAATAATGTACCGAGTGAGAGCGAGTGGTACATTAATGAAGATTTTATTTGGCGTACTTGTTTGATATGTCTTCTGATATAAACAAATAGAGACTGATACAGATGCTGGTACTGATCCATGGCGTACATTATACGCCGCGGCATCACTCACTTTGCCACTCAAATCATCCTTTGCTATGTTCAAAGAGATCGAAGATGTACAAAAGGCTTTCTTCATGGACCCATCCAAAAGGAAAGGGAAGAAACCGATTTACTTCGGTAAGGTCAAAGCTGAATTACTCAAGCGAGAGAGTTCAGGGGAGGATTGTGAAGTCCGCCAATTCTATTATCATGAGCCTAACTCCATCAAACTGATGAGAATAATAGGTTACAATTTTAATAAATAGGAAGGTTTAAACTTCAGGAATGAAAGACGAGTACCAATTCGGCATTCTACTCCAGAAGGAAAACCTCCTGATTATTACTATAAGACCAGAAGAGGGTTAGGTTACATCTCAACCCCTCCCCTTTCAGAAGATGAAACCAACAGTTGTCTATGTTAAGACCATTCATCCGGGACGTCATCATGGGAATCTGATGTCAGCGTTAGGGCTTTCTTTAAAAGCATGATCATAAACATAGCTTCAGCTAGTCATCCAGACGAAGACGTAGAAGATGATGAAGAATTGATTGAATCAACCAACGATCCTTGGATTAAGCGCCTCAACATCTTGTGGGATATGCGCTTTGAATAGCGTGAACCGCCCACTGAAGACAAGGTGATCCAGGTCAATATGGGAGATAAATCCGATCCTAAACCAATCATTATAAGTGAAAGTTTATCACCATCCGAGAAAGAAGATCTTATATCTCTCATCGGAGAGTATATAGACATTTTGCTCGGAATTATGAAGACATGCCTGGCCTTGACCCAAAAGTGGCCATGCATCGACTCAACATTGATCCGGACGCAAAACCCGTTAAACAATAACAACGTTGGTTTCGTCCAGAAATCATGGAAGCAATTGAGTCAGAAGTTAAAAAGCTTATAGACTCTGGATTTGTCAGAGAGGAACAACACCTTGATTGGGTAGCCAACATTGTTCCAGTGTCTAAAAAATGATAAGGTCCGGATATGCATCGACTTTCGCAACCTTAACACAGGTTGTCCAAAAGATGAATTTCCACTCCCCATCACAGATGTCATGATTGACAATACTTATGGATATGAGAGAATGTCTTTCATGAATGGATTCTTAGGGTATAATCAAATCAAAATGTACCTAGAGGACTAAAAACATACTGCCTTCAGAACATTGCTAGGGGTGTATTGCTACACAGTGATGCCCTTTGGACTGAAGAACACTGGTGCAACCTATCAACGTGCGATGAACACGATCTTTCATGAGCATCTAAGTAAGAAGATTGAATGCTACGTGGATAATATAGCAGTGAAAAGCCAATGCAAGGGTGATCATCTTACAGGTTTGAAGATAATATTCGACATTATGCGAGCACATCAGCTAAAGATGAACCCGACCAAATCTTTCCTGGGGGTATCAAGCAGAAAATTCTTGGGATTCATAGTTACATCCAAGAGAATTTCTCTTGACCCTAAAAAGTTCATGTCATACAAAACATGCCGCCTCCAAAGAACCTCAAAGAGCTCAGAGGCTTATAAGGCAGATTGGCCTACATCCGGAGATTCATATCTAATCTCTCGAGACGCTGCCAACCTTTCTGCAAGCTCATAAAGAAAGAAGTCTCCTTTGTCTGGGACGGAGATTGCCAAAGGGCATTTGAGGAGATTAAGAGATACCTCACTCAACCTCTCGTCCTTGTAGCCCCGATATCAGGAAAACCGTTCCTCCTATACTTGAGGGCTATGGATCATTCTCTTGGAGCTTTACTTGCCCAGAACAATGACCAAGGACAGGAGCAGTCAATCTACTACCTAAGCAGGACCATGATGGGAGCTAAACACTAGTACAATCCGGTGGAAAAAGAATGTCTCACTTTGGTATTCGTGGTCCAAAAGATGCGACGTTACATGTTGGACAAACAATCAATGTCATCTCTAAGGTAAATCCTTTGAGAGTACTCATGACGAAGCCATCCTCTTTGAATTGTCAACTAGTGAAATGGGCAATCCTCCTATCATAGTATGACATATAATTTATGCCCTAGAAGGCTGTTAAAGGCCAAGCTTTGGCAGATTTCCTAGCTGATCATCCAATATTAGGATCGTCTAAGTTGTACGAAGAATTGCCTGATGAAGTTACCGAGACTTGCGTAACTCAAGAAGTTATACAGGTGTGGAAACTATTTTTTGACGGTGCATCTAGAGCAAACCCTCATGGAGGAATCACTGCTAGAGTGGGGGTAGTCCTTGTCTCCCCAAATGGTCATGTGATCCCAAGAGGATTCTCCTTGATCGAGCCGTACACTAACAATGTAGCATAGTGTAACGCTTTGTTATTAGGGATGCAGATTGCCGAAGAACTCAATATTCTGTATCTCAAGGCTTACGCTGACTCTCAATTTATCGTAAATCAAGTTTGAGGAGAGTATGAAGTATGCAATGAAGATTTAGTCCCATACCACTTTGTAGTGCTAGAGCAAGCTCAAAAGTTTGAAGGCTTATTTATTGGATATATTTCATGAGTCCAGAATGCCTATGCAGATGCTTTAGCTTCGCTAGCAACTCCGTTAGCATTACCACCAAGGGCTGAAACAACAATTTTGGTCGCGTGACACAAATTGTATTACCCCAAACTTCCTATGGAAGAGCGCTCAAACAAAACACTGGCAAAGGATGTATGTGCAACCTTAATGGAATTTGAATCCAAAGATTAGCGATTCCCGTATATCGATTATGTCTTGTTCGAAATTTTACCTGACAATTTTAAGGAAGCGGTTGCCATCAAACGGAAGACCCTCCGATTCTATTACGATACGGTTTCTCAAACCTTATACCACAAATCACATGATGGAGTCTTACTTTCTTGCCTTTCCAGAAGGGAAGCGCAAGAGGTTCTCAAGGAAGCTCATGACGAGACTATTATTGGCCAAAGATGTTTTCAGGCGCCATCGACTAAGCTAAATGTTGTCACGCATGCCAAATTCATGGTGACTTTATTCATCAAGCACCAGGGAACCTATTTCTGACCTCTGCGTCTTGGCCATTTGAAATGTGGGGAATGGACATTGTCAGACCAATCTCTCCTCTGACTTCCAAGGGACATCAGTTCATCTTGGCAGTGACTGACTATTTTTCTAAATGGACGGAAGCAATTCCGTTGAAAGAAGTCAAAGCCTCAAACATGATCAAATTTATCAAACATCATGTTATCTACCATTTTGGCGTACCAAGGTGAATAATCCATGACAACAGAACTCAGTTCGTCAGGTACGGATTTCAGAGATTCTGTGACAAATTCAGAATTCAAAGTGTTGCATCAACGTCATACTATCCACCGACCAACGGCCTCGCAGAAGCTTTTAATAAGGTCATTGTAAAGCTTCTCAAAAAATTTGTTTCCAAGAGTCGATGTGATTGGGACGAAAAGCTCGGCAAATTCTTGTGGGCTTACCATACAACAGTGAGAACCCCAATGAAAGCCACCTCATTCTCTTTGGTATATGGCTGCAAAGTTGTATTACCATTGGAAATTTATATCCCATCCCAGAAAGTCTCCCTTGCAATCGGGATGACGGACGAAGAAAAATATCAACTACGCCTTCAAGAACAAAAAGCCCTGGACGACAAGTGATTCCAAGCTCAGCAGCAGGTCGAGTTATATCAAGCCCGAATCTCTAAAGCCAACAACAAGAAATTCAAAGAGCGGATTTTCAAGAAGGGTGACTTGGTCTTAGCCATCAGAAGACCTATGGTGATGACGCACAAAACCAAAGGGAAATTCAATCCAAAGTGCGAAGAACCCTTCGTAATAGAATCAGTCTATTTGAACGGAGCTTACCGACTCATTAACCAAAAAGGGGATAATCTCATGATGCCAATCAACGAGAAATTGCTTAAGAAATACTACTTGTAGGCCATGAAGCCCCCTTTCTCCTAATCCCCAGTAAAGTCTGAGATAAGAGAATAACTTCACTCAAACTGGGGGTTGCATACTCAGAATTCGTTTGAATGGAGAATAGTAAATTATTTTCCTTACCTTTTATGTCGTCAAGTTAACACTGCACCTCTAACGATTAAAATTTTCTAAAATTATTTTTAAGTAATAATGAAGAGAATTTATAAATTATGCTAGATTGTTATATCAAACAACACAGTCTAATATGTTGATAACTGGGGGTTTGCTAAAAATCTTAAGTGTTAGTCAACAAAAGGGAAAAATGCGCGAGTCATTAAGGAGCGACAACTGAATAACAAAAGCATAATTTCATTAAAAAAGAAGAAGTTCTAACAGTACAAAGTCATAACAATGCGTTAAAAAAAAAGGAAATGTTTCGTCTAGCTCAATCTAACAGGCTAAAGGAATAAAGTTCAGCCTTAACGGCGGCTAACTCTTTCGCCCGGTCCGCCCAGACCTGATCCTCTACTCCCTTCAGGATCTCAGCTTTAGAAAATGCAGTAGCAGTATCCGCTTCTTGGCACATCGCCTATAGGGTTTGCCTTTCCCTTTCAATGGCGCCACGAACGTCTACAATCTCAAGCCGTAAGTTCTCCAGAGTTGACTCTTTCTTGACAAGTTGGGCTTTCAGCCGAGTGAAGAAAGTAGCAGAAGCATCAATTTTAGCCAGTGATAGGCACTGCTGATTGAGCAAATACGCGATGGTAGGAGTAGAAGAATTGATCTCAGCCTGCAATAGGCACTGCTGATTGAGAAGATGTTCGAGAAGATACTCCTGCTCCGATATACTCCTCTCGCGCTCTTCACACTCATGCATCTTCTTAGTCAGGACTTAGGACATGAGTTGCTCCACTTCTTTAATCCCATCGGAGGACACCAGCACCTCCACGCGATGAACAGATTCTTTCAAGATGATGAGTTTCTGTTCGCAGCGCCTAGCCAACTGATCACCGCCTGCACACTGAATTGCCTGTAAATTATCTGCTATGAAGGCGTCGAATTCCATAAAAGTACCACACCCAACACTGATGATAAGGATCGCTTGTTTCATAGCATTCTCCAACCGTTGGATAAGACCCTACACAGAGCCGAAGTTCGAAGAAATAGATCCCTAGCCAGGGGCAATCATAGTAATAGGTTAGACTTGAGGGAGCGATCCTTCATCACCAATAGATGGCCGCCTTCCACCCCCTATGTTTGTTGAACCCAGGAAACCAGACTCAGGATGAATGTGTGAGGGGATTTGCAAAGTGGACGCCAAAAGGGGTTCTTCATTCTCCTTACCTTTAGAAATAGTGGCGAGTTCAGATCTCACAAGTCTCTTCATGTGAGTGTTCACCTCATAACGATCCGCTTATTCGACAGTGAGAGGCCTCTTTCCAGATGATTTCTCTCGAACTGCAAAGAAAATAAAAAAGCGAATTAATGGCTGAATTAAGTTACTAATACAAGTCCAATGGACTAATCTGAAACGCAGGGGTCAAGACCCGCTTTATCAATCTGAAACGCAGAAGTCAAAACTTGCATTCTCAATCTGAAATGCAGGGGTCAAAACTCGTGGGTTCAATCTTAAATGCAAAGTTCGAGACATGCGTTCTAAAACGTAGAGACCAACTCTGCGTTTCACAATCAACATAGAGTTCTATTCCAGCATTTCATTCTAAAGAAGATGAACCATCTTCATTATCGTCCTCGACAAAGAACCCATCTAGGGTTAAAGAAACTTGTCGAAACAAGTTATTTGAGTCATTGCTTACCAGAACAAGCAGGCGCGTGCGGTGATAGCACGGCTACAGTCTCAAGCGTGCCGCCGACTTCCGTAACCGACGGTGTTGAAGAGGTTGATTTGGCGAGCGGGTTCAGGCAAGAGCTTGTTCCTCTTGAAGCCATTGGCGTCGGCAATTGGAGACGAATAAAGGTCATCGAAAATCATGAAAGAGACAAGAGCTCTCATTCAAAAGCTAATGGAGAAAGTGAAGAGTTGAGTAACTCTTAGAAGCTAACCTCAAAGGGTCTATTTATAACAACAACCAAACTATTAATTCAGCACGGGACTCTAGGATAGAGTCCCAACGGCCTGGAACGCATTCCTAGCATTAAAGGATAAGGCGATCAGCCTTCTTAAATGCAAATCCCATGGATGCATTTCATTTTCCAAACGCCAGGCCCAACCCTACGTTTTTAAAACTCTGAACAAGGAGTTAGACCCGTGTTTTTAACCTCAAACGTAGAGGTCAAACCCTGCGATTGAAATTCTCTAGAATTATTACAAGCGTCAATAAAGAGAATGTTTGATTTATGCTAAGTTAATATTACACCTATGGCATTTTTAATATTTTTATTGTTCTAAGTTAAAACGCAATTCTAGGAAAGGCAATGGAAAAAGCATAAGAATATCATTTTCAATCGACATTGTTAATCTGATACATAGTGACAATACTTGGCATGAAAATGATACAAAAAATTCTTATCCTCAGCTAAGAGCAATATAAGGTTCAAGCGCCAGGGCTCATCAATTTGAAGAACCTGAGCTTGGACTCGAACGCAGACAGCTTCTTCTCATGGGCCACTCGAACTTGTTCGGCCACCTTAATTATAAGTTCCTCTTTAGTAGGACCAGTGGTAGACGTGATTAGTTCAGCTTGGAGTTGATCATGCTGCTTCTGCAAAATCACGATTTGGGTCTCTGTTTCAGATAAGCTCAAACAAAGAGTTTCCCGATGATGCACTTTTAAAATTTGAGCCAAAGAAAGAGCATGTTCCACTTCAGATTCCAAATCAATATGCTATAGATCTCCAAAAGCTATCAATTCTGCTTCTAAGAGGATAATGCTCTCCCTGCAATGTTTAGTCCAAAGCACGTCGCCCTAGCTCTTGATTCTTTCTAGACAGCTAATCAAGTGGGGCTCAAAATCCTTGAAAGTGACTCGCCCAAGGCTAACGTCATCGATTGTTAGCTTCATCAAGCTCTCTAACTATTCGATGCGCTTCCTGAGAATTTTTTAACTTGGAGGAAGGGCAATTGGGTAGGCCAAGCCTACTGATTCAGTGAGAACAGATAGCGGAACAACTTAAGAAGGAAATCCTTCTTGTAGACCATGGCCTTAGTTATCACGTCAAAAGGTTCCATTGGAGGAACAAACTCTGAACCCGCCAACACTTAAATTCTCTTCAGCTCCTACATCCCCAGGAACAGAGGGAGTTGAGTAAAGCTCTTTATCTCCTTTAGTATTTGTAAGCGTGACAAGTGCAGACTTCATCGCGCCTCCTATTAGCTTTGCCATCTTGGAGTTTTTGGCAACAACGGGTCTTCCTTTACGAACCCTCTTTTTATATTCGCCTACCTCCTTTGTAGTGAGGGCTCACTTCCCCACGACCCTTCTTTTGAGAGACTTAGTAATTTGTGCCTCTTCATGAATTTCCTCCGATGCTTTTTCTTTACAAAGCTCAGCAGCTGGCATCTCTTCTTGAGTGTCCATGAGAGCCTCTCTATCATAAGGCTCGACAGTTGGTGACTCTTTTTGAATTTCTTCAGCTCCGGCTGCCTCTCATTTATAGGATAAATAATCTTCTATCCCTGGCAAGCGAGTGCTGGTAGAACCTTTTCTGGATTCATAAAACCCTCGGATTTGGTTTATACATGAAGTGTACATATCATACTCCAAAATCCGAGAAGCCTCATTGAATCGGTCATGGAAATCTGCAAAAAGTAGAGCAGTTTGGTGGCGAGTTGGGCAAGGTGAATCGTGCATGGGTCCCTCTAGTAGAGAAGAAATACCAAGTACGAGCCCCCTTATACAGATTTCCGATTTGAGCCAACTTTGGGTTAGGGTTACCAACATAAAGTTGGTCATACCTAAACTGCCCGACGAACCGAGAAGGCATATAGGGTTCGATGACGTACATCTCCCCCAGGTGAAAAACCAGATATCCTACTCTAATTGTGAGGAGCCATCTGAAGACACCCTCCTCCATGAATGAGAAGCCCTCAAAACCCACATCTATAAATCTTGTGCTCTCCTCTTCAGCCACATCAAAATTGGGAGAACAATAAAAGATCTTATAATTGTTCCCTTAGGACAAGAGCTATCGAGCCCGGACTATGTAAATGTTAGTCCACATGGCCGACTCAAGCCTCTGCACAAAAGAAACAAATGTCTCACTATCTTTGGCAACCCCCGTCATCAACGAAGGGCAATGCAACACAAACTAGGCCACCAAGTATGTGTACGGCACTGACACACGAGGTTGGGGAGTTTTTTAGACTTTCCTCCCAACAACAGTTATCTCTTGGATGTCGACGAATTCAGAAGTCAACATCTTTAAGCCGCTCTGCACATAGCTTACCATTGTAGTAAGGAGACTCACTGGTCTCCCATGGGCCAATAAAACAGCTGGGTACACCACTTCAACTAAGATTGATTCAACTGCCTTCTATGACACTATACAACGTTTCAGCCATATCATTAAGAAGCCAACAAGGAGAGTAGTATCAGAGATGGGAGTTGCAGCCTAGTAGTGAAAGCTCTCAAATTCAATATCAGCTTCAAACCCGTCTTCTGCATGCTTGTTCTTGTAAGTAGCATTCGAAGCCTTAATACGGGCCTTAATGCTTTTGGAAGAGATAGAAGTAAGTCGGGTCACGACCTCATCTTTTTGACTCAAAATCTAGAAAAGATAGTCTGCCCAGGCAGTGTGCATGATGCCTTCTCTACGTAGCCCGATGACTTGAACGCAGATTTGAAAATGGCACATCAACTCCCAGAAAGTTGCATAAACTTATGGATGTGCCGCTCTTGAGATGGAGAGCTCTTCAGTACTAGGGATTAATATTCTTCATTGTTGGCCTTCTTGTTTTCATGATGATTTAACATACAATTTATGACTAATATTGGTTTTAGTGTTTTGGTTTTGTGTTGTTTAATATACCCAGGTAAATGAGCGACACTGATATTGAAGCCTATGCAAATCAAGTTAATCAATCAAGATCAAGCTTCATACGATATCTTCTTGGTATATTTAGTATAGGACTTTATATACTGTGTGCAAATTCTTCAAGCTCAATATAACACACACATATATTTTTGATTTTTCTCAAAACATAGATGTTTTTATGCAAATTCTATATTAATATGTTTTGGACTATATATACATCATAAACATCTTTTATTATGTCCATAAAAACAATTCATAAGTTTTCAAAACTTGTTTTGAGTCAAAAATCAAAAATCACATGTTTACATAAACATGTATTTTAGTGCTTTCGCAGAATACATTGTTTTTTCACAAATGGAAATGCAAATTGAAAATTTTCTTTTCCAACATGTTCATATTAATGTTTATAATTTTTTTTTAAATTTTTACAATTTTTGAAATTTATTTACTATTTTTAAAAGCACTTCAAAAGTCAGGTTTTGAACATGCACAGTCCATGTGCATGTTCATAAGTCGACTTATAGAGTCCTATAAGTCGACTTATGAACTCTCCTGGAAAGTGCATTAAGCCTCTACCAAGTTGACTTGTTTTGCCTGTAAGTCGACTTGCTATAAGTCGACTTATACCCTCCCATAAGTCGACTTACAAACTGTTGTGTTGTTTGTTGTTTTTGTCTGCTGAGTCGACTTGTGCCTCATATAAGTCGACTTATATCAGACAAGTTGACTTATAAGTCGACTTATAATCTGACCGTTGTACAAAAACGGCTATTTTCCAGATTTTGTTTATTTTAATGTTTTTTGGTGATTTTGTTGGATTTTTTTGGCTGATTTATTCTAGCCTATAAATACCCCTTTGCCTCAACTACTTTTATCTATCAAAATGATTTTTTAACAAGTGTTTAAATGGTTTTAAGAATCGTTTAAGTTTCTTCTCAAGTTTGTGTTTGTGTTTACAAAGAGGAAGCTTACATCGTCAACTGAGGAATTTATCCTTAATCTTCTTCATCCTCTCTTTGTGTTTATAGAGAAGTTTTTCTAACTCCTTTATCTAACATTTTATTCTTGATTTCCATTTCTATATATTTGCTAGTTTATTATTTGAGTTAGATTTTATTTGTACTCATTTATCACACACATCACTATTTGAGCTTTTAGTATTTCATACATTATATATTTGGGTTGTGGGATTGTGATATTGTGAGAATGAGCCTACATTGTATTCTCATCTATTGTAGAGAACAAATCTTGTAATTGAGCTTTATTGCGAGTTACACATTGTATTACACTTGTACACCGAGAGGAGTGTGTGGTGAGAGACGGGGTCGGTTCCAAGAGGAGTGGGGTCGGTAGTAAAGCCTAGTGAGAGGTAGTAATTCCGAACACTTGAGGAAGGTAATACGGGCTAGGCTAACACTTAGAGGGTGTAGAGTGTGTTTACTTTGTGTGTCTTGTAAACGTTTGTCGGTGAGTACTGAAAACCGATTGTAAACATTTTGGATGAACGTTGAAAACTCGTCGTGATAGTGGATTCTCCCCAGGAGTGGGGAGCGAAGACGTTGGTCGAAAGGACCGAACTCTGTGATCATATTGCTTGTTTGGGTTTGCATTTTTGTCCACTATTGTTTCATATTTATTAGCCCTTTGCTTATTTATCCTTTCTTTAATTCATTGAATATCAATCTTGCAAGGATATATTTGTTAATAAGTTTTAATTGGCATTAATATCGGATTAGATTAGCATTCACCCTATTCACCCCCCCCCCCTCTAGGGTGCTTTCAATTGGTATCTGAGCTTGGTGCTCTTTGATTTAAGGTTTAACCGCCTTGAGTTAACGGTCCAAGCTTTAATATTGTTACTAATCTTGTTTTGATATTATATATTTTTCTTGCATATATTTTATGGATATGCACGGTGCACCTAGTTTAGACTATGACATAAATGTTGCTCCAAAATATAAAAATTTCCCTTATGAACAATAGTGCTTTAGATTCAAAATTTTTGTTGAGTCTAAAAATATAGATTTATGGGAAGTCATTGACAATGCTTATATTGTGCCCACTTTGGAGAAATCCAAGTGAGCAATCATGATAAGAAAATGTTTACAATGAACAAGTTAGTGTTAGAATTCTTGCTTATCTCTTTTGAACCATGTATTTCTAACGAACTTGCTTATATTGATAGTGCTTAACAATATAAAAACTTTTGAAGCACATCAAGGGGACTTGGAGGTGATCCGACAAGCTTTGTCGGCTCCCTCTTCAAGTTCACATAATGTACACGAGCACTAGGCGATAGCCCTAGTGAGCTATATGAGTCTGATAATGATGATGATCTTACTATTGATAAACTCGTATATGGATATGAATTATTAATGCAAGATTATAAGAAATTGCAACTTAGATTTATTAACTTAAAAAGCAAGCATGTTGATTTGAAATCTACTCATGAAACACTAGCCACTAAGTTTGATGTCATTGCTAATGAAAATGTTAATCTTAAAGAAAGCAATGGAAATTTTAAATTGGAAAATGATAGTTTGTTTCTTAAAAAATGTGATGCCATATTAGAAGTTGAGAATATTAGAAAGGAGTTTAATTCCTTTAACAATGATAATGTATGTTCTAATTCTAATAACAATGTGTTTGGAATCTTGACTCTAAGATTAGTTTATTTTGATGATTACAAATATTATATATTGTGTGTATTATGTGCTAACATTTGTTTTGCAGTATCAAAGCTATATCAACAATTATATTCAAAGAGATACTCAAGACATAGATGAGTTCAAGGCAAAATGAAGCAAAGAAGAAGATATACTTTATTGTCAAAATATAATTTTACATTTTCTTTGTTTGGAAATTTGTACAAGCCTTGATCACTCACATACATGTACACACATAGTGTTAGAACATACTAACACATGCTTAGTGTGTTGGTTAATAATAGAAATCCCCTATGTTAGCCATTAGAGTTTATAGATATTAAGTAAGTCTTAAAACATTTTATTTATACCCCTTACTAGTTCGAATCTGGAAAATCTATCAAGTCTAATCATGTTTGTGCATCCCATCAAGGTTCATCATCACATACACATGTACACACACATACTATCAAGTCTAATCATGTTTGTGCATCCCATCAAGGTTCATCATCACATACACATGTACACACACATAGTAATCATCATAAACATGTCCATGTGTACAAATGTGATTTTTGTGATCATTTTGGTCATTTGACCTAATTTTATTTTGATTCTAGAAGAGTTTTCGTTTGCAAAATAATTTTAAAGAAAAACCTATTTTTGCAAATGAGTCTCGTGCACAACCAATTGGTCAACGCAAATGATTTCAACCTTTTCATTACACTAATTGTTATCGTAAAGGTCATTTATATAACTATTGTTTTGATCGTATCCGTGCACAAGATACGCCCAAATGGGTTCATAACCCAAGAGCCTTGAATTTAATTGATATGGGTCATGTCCCTAAACAATCCGACACCAAAAATGTTTGGGTGCCAAAGTAAACTTAATTTGATCTATTCTTTTGGTGTTCATGTTTGTTTTTTAAGAGTTTTTTTTATTTTTATGCCTTATTTTTAAAAAAATCTCGTTGAATAAATTTTTAAATTGAAATTTAATTATAATATTCTAATATATTTGTGTTTCATTATAAAAATATATTTCTAAAAATCTATTGATGTATTTAAAAACAAATCTTTCAAAATTTTAAATCTCAGTTCAAAGATCCTGAAAAAATAAATTTTCAGTCCCTAAGTCGACTTATAAGTCCACTTATGGAAAGTCGACTTACGTGCTGCTATTTTCAAAATCCAGTTTTTATTTTGGTTTCGGTTTTGAATTTTCTCTTGGTTTTGGACCCGACCCGATTAACTCATCTCATCCTAGCCATCTAATGAAATGATGCTTGATCTTGGTCGTTGATTTTCCCTTGAAGAGAACCTCAAAATCCTAATTCCCCGTTCATCCTCCTGTTCCTCTTCTAAAAAATCAGCAGATCCGCTCTCCTCCTAAGTCGAGTGCTAGCGTTTCTTCGACTTGGTCAGCCACTCGTCTCATCTTGATCAGTTTATGTTGGTATATTCTCATCTCTCTCTCCTTTTAAGTTCCTACACTTTCTAGGGTTTTGTATTTAGGGTTTGTTTGTCATTCTTAGGCTCATAAGCTTGATTCAAATCTTTCATCATGCCTAAGAACATCCCTAAGCGCCATAGAACAGGGAGTAATCTACCCTCTTCATCAAATGTTCCACCACCTCCCTCATCTAATTTTGAATCATAGAGCATTATCCCATTAATCCTTCTCTTATTACTAAATATCGTCGCATTTGTCAAATTAATCATTTTTCCCGAGCAATATGTTAAGTTTGATGATTTTGACCATTTTTTGTTGTTAAATTATTTCAAGGATGCAAGTATGGTTGACATGCTCTCAAGTGAAAAGGATCTACCTTTTTACCCTCATATGGTTCATCTATTTTATGCAAATCTTCGCGTCGATGCTTCGAATCCTAGAAATCACTTTATTCAGTCTAAAGTCAAAGATCGTCGCATTATATTTTATGCCGATGAGTTATCTGTTATTCTTGGTCTTCCCCGTAGGGACACTTTTCTAAATGATGTTATATATGATGATCCGGTAGTTGAATCTCATCTTACCATTCCTGGACAACATCTACCTTTGACTGCTAAGAATGCATCCCACTTGGCAAAAATCATGGTCCTTATTGTTTGTTACAACATTATCCTTAAAACCGTTACTTATAGCCACTATTCTCAAGAGCTTACCCGAGCTATCTATGCCATAGTTGGGAATGTGGACGTAAAATAGGGAAATGTTATTTTTGATATCCTAGCTTCCACCCCCACTCATTTTCTTCCATATAGGGCTATCCTCACCAAAGTTTTAACTCATTTTGGGGTAGATCCCTTAAATGAAATATCTGATACAGTTCGTCCCTTTTTTGATGTCTCCATACTTCATAGGATGAAAATTCCTGCTACCCAGTATGAGTTAAATAGAGAAGAAGCCAGTGTTCATGAGTCTTCTGAGTCTGATGAATCATCCTATTCAGCTTCTAGCTCGAGTCATAGAGATCAGTCTTCCTATTTTTCTCCTTATGCTGAGCAGATGTTTACTCAGATGTCTGAGTATTACTATGATAGTAGGAGGATGTTGGCCTTCTTGTTTTGATGATGATTTATAAACAATTTACTACTAATGTTGTTTGTCTAGTATTTGTACATTTCTATGTATTGTAGACAAACAACGTTGTTGGAGGTTGGATGGATTGCGCCATAACGATCATATCAAATGGAGGTTGGCGGAATGTCGGGTTGAAGCTTATGAGTGCATTATATGTGTATTTTGATAAAATACTACATTCATTGTTTATAGACTTCATAACAATAGTTTACATCTTTCTTTAAGTCTATAAAATTATTTTGTAAAGTTTCAAAAGTTGGTTTAGCCAAAATGTCAAAATTCACATGTTTACATTTTCGTGTTTTGGACTATTTTGTCAAAATTCACATGTTTACATTTTCGTGTTTTGGACTTCATAACAATAGTTTACACCTTTCTGTAGCATGTTTATTATCATGTCTACAATCATTCCTCAAAGTTTTACATTTTTTAGAATTTATTTGATATTTTTAAACAGGGTTTTAAAATCTGCAAATCAGCTTTTTTATATGTCAGTTTTCGGTCGACCGCACCGGTCGACCGATCATTTGATCTTTCATCACTGGGCGACAGAGAGTCTGTCGGTCGACCGGTCCGGTCGACCGAAAGCTCCATCGATCGACCGTACCGGTCGACCGACGAAGTCTGCTCGTTTTCTTTTGTTTTGACCTGGATAGCGGTCGACCGGACTTTTCCGTCGGTCGACCGAACTTCTCCATCGGTCGACCGACAGAATTTTCGGTCGACCGACAATAGATCCATTAGACACTAACGGCTATTTTTCTGAGCTGTCTTCTGGGGACTTTTCTGTCATTTGTTTTGGGGTTTTTGGCTGAGCTTTTTAGAGGGTATAAATACCCCATTGCTGATCTTTTTTTTTAGAGTATAACAAGAGAAAAGTTTTTAAGAGGTTTACAAGTTTTGTTTAAGGGTTTAGTGTTTGTTTAAAAAGCTTTTAAGCATTTACAAGAGTTTGGTTTGTGGTGCAAATTTCACAAGAGCAAGTGGAGATCATCTTTGGTGTTTGAGCATTCACTCTTCTCCCACTCTCTTGTTATCTTTAGAGATGTGTTTCTAAACTCATCTAGCAATTTATTATTTTGATTATAATTTCCATAAGCTAGATTTATATTGAGTTTAGTTTAATCGTTTTATTGATACTCTTTGTTCACACACAACCTATTGAGCTTATTGTATTTACATTCATAGTATAATTTAGGTTTGTGGGTTTGTGACATTGAGAGTGAGCTTAATTGAGTTCTCATCTTGTTTAGAGAACAATCAATTGATTTATATTGTGCCTAATTGTGAGGATTCACTTGTAATACACTTGTACACCGAGAGAAGTGTGTGGTGAGAGACGGGGTCAAATCCAAGAGGAGTGGCGTCGGTTGACGTGCCAAGGGAGAGGTTGTAACCGAGCACTTGAGGAGGAGGACACGGGCTAGGACCAACACTTAGTGTGTGAGGTGTGATTGCATAGTGATTATATTGTGAGGTGTAAACGTTATTCGGGTGAACGTAGAAAACCCGGTTGTGATAGTGGAGATCTCCTCGAGGTGAGGAGCGGAGACGTATGTCGTGGGGACCAAACTCCGTAATCATATTGTTTGTTTGTGATTGCATTAGCACACTTACTTTTATATTTATATCTTATATCGCCTTTGTATATTGCTTGTTGATTATATTCTAGTTTAGATTGTTTACCCTTGAGCTTATATATCCTTGCACATACATTGCCTATATCTCCTTGTTAGGATATATCTTGTTGTTCATATTACTTATCCTAGCTCATATACATTGTTGTATTTCATACTTGCTAGGATAACTCATTAATTAATTTTAATTGGTATAAAATCGGATTAGATTAGCATAAGACCCTAATCACCCCCCCCCCTCTAGGGTCTAACAATTGGTATCAGAGCTTGGTGCTCTTTGATTTAAGGTCTAACCACCTTGAGTTAAAGATCCAAGTTATCTTATTTGTGCTAATCTAGTTATGATTGCATTTGTCTTGCTTGCATATGTTCATATATATATCTTGAATATGAATGTATTTTGTTTAGGCTATAAATCCAATGTTGCTCCTAAATTCATTAATTTTCCCTATGCACAATGGGCTTCTAGATTTAAACTATTTGTTGAATCTAGAAATATTGACTTATGGAAAATTATTGATTGTGCTTATATTGTGCCCACATTGGAGAAATCCAAGTGGAGCAATCATGATAAGAAAATGTTTTCAATGAACAAGCTTTTGTTAGAATATTTGCTTAATGCCTTTGACTCATCCTTTTCTAACAAATTTGTTCATTTTGATAGTGCTTACAATTTATGGAAATTCATAGAAGCACATCAAGGCAACTTGGAGGAAATCCGACGTAGTTTGGAGGATTGTTCTTCAAGTGAGTGTGGAGCATCATCATGCACACGGCCACTAGGCGATAGCCCTAGTGTGGTAAGCGATTCGGAATCCGATAGTGATATATCCATCAATGAACTCGCTTGTGCATATGAGAAATTATTGCATGCCTATACAAAATTACAAAATAATTTTATTGATCTTAAAAGCAAGCATGTAGAATTGAAATCCGATCATGAGAAGCTAGTGTCCAAATTTGACATCATTGAAAATGAAAATATAATGCTTAAAGAAAACAATGATATGTTAAATTTGGAAAATGAAAAATTGATCTCATCCATTTCTAGCTTAACTCATGCAAATAATGCCATGCTAGAAGTAGAATGCATTAGAAATGAAGCTTACATGGTCAATTGAGGAAGTCATCCTCAATCTTCTTCATCCTCTCTTTGTGTTTATAGAGAAGTTTTTCTAACTCATTTATCTAGCATTTTATTCTTGATTTTCATTTCTATATATTTTCTAGTTTATTATTTGAGTTAGTTTTTATTTGTACTTATTTATCACACACATCCCTATTTGAGCTTTAGTATTTCATACATTTTATATTTCGGTTGTGGGATTGTGATATTATGAGAGTGAGCCTACATTGTGTTCTCATTTATTGTAGAGAACAAATCTTGTAATTGAGATTTATTGTGAGTTACACATTGCATTACACTTGTACACCGAGGGGAGCGTGTGGTGAGGGACGGGGTCGGTTCCAAGAGGAGTGCGGTCAATAGTAAAGCCTGGTGAGAGGTAGTAATTCCGAACATTTGAGGAAGGCGACACGGGCTAGGCCAACACTTAGAGGGTGTAGAGTGTGTTTACTTTGTGTGTGTTATAAATGTTTGTCGGTGAGCGTTGAAAACCGATTGTGAACGTTTTGGGTGAACGTTGAAAACCCATCGTGATAGTGGATTCTCCCCGGGAGTGGGGAGCGGAGACGTAGGTTGAAAGGACTAAATTCCGTAATCATATTGCTTGTTTGAGTTTGCATTTTTGTCCACTATTGTTTCATATTTATTAGCCCTTTGCTTATATATCATTCATTGAATATCAATCTTGCTAGGATATATTTGTTAATAAGTTTTAATTAGCATTTATATCGGATTAGATTAGCATTCAGCCTATTCACCCCCCACCCCCTCTAGAGTGCTTTCATTCATAAGGCATATGGCCAAATGGCAGCCCTAATACTAATTGCATTTCATGGAGAACGAACCCTAACTTCCCAACATGTGTGAAAAATGTGCAACTATCCGGGTTGTATCTTTCTAGCATAGTGGAGAAATTGGGATAACTCTGAACAATCCCACGTCGGGTGGCCAACACCGGAATGGCAAGGCCGGACAGATTAAGTGGTTCCTTAAGGTCATCGAGAGCAAAGTCCACCATGCGAGGCCACCAACCACCCTCTCAAAAATAAACCCATCCAGGAGATCTAAAGGCTTGCGTAGGGAACTCGACCTAAGCAGCAATAAAACGGCGAATGAAAACGTCCACTGAAATGGGCATCTCTTAAGCGAGATCTTTTTTCTCAAATCTGCCAGGTCACAGACCCTTGATTTGTCCATCAATTTGTATATGAGCTCGTCGACTAGATCCGAGCGATACATTCACCCTCTCCTTGACAAGGTCAAAAGCCAAACCTCTACGGCAGCTAGCACTCAGAAAATAGGAGAGCGGGTGCATTCTCTTCATGCTTGATAGAAAGAAAAAGCGATCGTTGATTCTTCGAAGCAGCCTGGAGTCTTCCACATGTATAAGCTTGTTATCCGCTGCTATGCGATCTCCAAACAAAAACGCTAGCTTTGTGAATTGGTTATGGTCTGTCAGTGTCTCCATAGCCAGGTTGGTGATCAAAATCCTAAGGGTGGAACATCTGGCTTCCATGATCAGGTGAGTCCGCTCCATAGCCAGGTTGGTGATCAAAATCCTAAGGGTGGAACATCTGGCTTCCATGATCAGGTGAGTCCGCTCTAAATAAGGGAAAGTGCATAGCAGAATTTTTTTACGTAAACCAAAAACTTCACCATCATCTAGACCACCAATGTATCCAAAATGATGCTCCTGGGAAAGCGGCACATTTGGGAAAAGCACTGCAAAACAAGAAATAGAGATTAGTAACTGAAACAAGTTGCTAATATAAGTCTAAAGGACTAGATTGTAACATAGAGGTCAAGACCCGTGTTTTAAATGCCAAACGTAGAGGTCAAGACCCGCGTTTTAAATGCCAAACGTAGAGGTCAAACCCTACGTATCAAGTCTTGAATGCAAGGGCCAACCCTATGTTCTAAATCTTAAACGCAGAGGTCATGGTATGCATTCCAATTTTTGAATGCAGAGGCCAAGACCTGCGTTCAGATTTCAAAACGCAGGAGTCAACACTGCGTTTCATAACTAACATAGTGTCCCAACTCTGCGTTTTAATCAGAAGAGAATGAGTCATCTTCCTCATTGTCAAGAACTCATTTAGGGTTTCGAAACTTGTCAAAACAAGTTATCATGGCCATCACTTACCATAGCAAGTGCATGCATGCAGTGACAGCGGCGGCGACGATGTACCCACGAAAGCAAGAAGACCATTAGCATCCTTAACCGGCGGCGTTTCTAAAGTCGTTCCCACGAATTTCTTAGAACCAAAGCTTATTCTCTATGGTGTTATGGATGTCGGCGGTCGATGAAGATGGAGGTCGTCGAAGACTTTTTTCAAAAATAACGAGAGCTCTTGTTCACAGAATCAAGACGTAAAGAAGAAAGAGTCGAATGACTCTTGATTTGACCGCTTAGGTCTATTTATAATAGCCGCCAAAGACGTAAAGAAGAAAGAGTCGAATGACTCTTGATTTGACCGCTTAGGTCTATTTATAATAGCCGCCAAGCTGTTAAGATGACACATGATTCTAGGAAAGAATCTCAACCATCTGAAATGCAATCTCAGCGTTAATTGATAAAGTCAATTAAACTTAAAGCTAAATGCAGAGCCCACATCTACTTTCAAATTCCAAACGCTAGGCCCAGACCCGAGTCGTGAGTGTTCCTAACTTAAAGTTTAACTCTGCATTTAGAACCCCCAAACTCAGAGGCTACCTTTGCATTCTAATAATTCCAAAAGAAGGGTCCACCCTTGCGTTTTCGAACATGATATTTATTCTCTAGGTTCATGTATCATGAACCCTTCTAATAGAGTGTTGTTGTAACCTCTGTACATCCTCAGCATGGTTTAAGCTAAATCAGCTGACAAATCTCCTTAACGTCGTCAAGTTAACATTATACATACGACGACTTTCATCCACACAGAGCGTGAATTTAGTTTTCATCACCCTCCAACGTGATAAAAATTTCTCTGTCAAAATTAACTTATCGATTCTTATCAACAGTATGAGAAGTCCCCAAAATTGTTCAAATTATAATGAATTTATTAACAGTCCTTAGCAGGATAATAAATAATCAATTTATCAACTCTCTTCAATAGAGTGATAAATTTCAAAAATCTTGTTTAAATCATAAGTATCAAAATTCATCATCTTTGATGATAAACCCACTTAGCAATTCTCCCCAGCGAGATGTGAAGCCCCCAAAATCATGTTCAAGTCATACGAACATTTTTCTGCCACGTTAACATCATACCTCTGATAATCATTCCTGTCACGTTAATATCACATCTCTGACAAAATTAGTTTATCGACTCTCGTCAACAGAGCGATAGATCCTCAAAGTTGCCCTGATCGTAATATTTTCTAGTCACGTTAACATCATACCTCTGACAATCATTCATGTCACGTTAATATCACACCTCTGACAAAATTAGCTTATCGACTCTCATCAACAAACACGTTACGTTAACATTATATTTCTGACAACCCAAACCACTTATCAATTATCTTTAATAGGATGATAAGTCCACAAATTACTGTTATGTTAACACTATACCTCTAACAGTTCAAAACCCCTAGAACCTGTTAACTCTTTTGCGCAAGAGTAACAAGTGTTCATAAAATCCCCAGCGGATTAAACTTTTTCAGAATTACCCCTAGGTAATAAAGGAAATTTTTGAATTTCACTCTTAGTGAAAATTCACGCCACATTAATTTTGGACCTCTGGCACATATAAATTTCTTTTCATGTTTAAAGCAAAAGCATAACACAGGAAGAGATGAGCTTGTTAATACCCAAAGGAATGATAAGTGTTTATCCCCAGCAGATTGAAGCTTCTAGAGTTATCTTAAACGATAATACGAAAAATTGTTAAATCTTGTTTTATATGGAAATTATGCTATGCTAAAATCACACCTCTAGCATTTCTCGGGTAGTTTCATTGTTTCAAGTTAGAATATGACACATATAAGAAATAATGGAGAACTAAAACAATAATACTTTTATGCAGACCGGAAAAGAGTGATACAAGCAAAATGTTGTTCTTAATAAAAGGACAATACAAAATTAGGTTCAAAAGTCCATCAATGCGAGCCGGGATTTGATGGCGGAGAGCTTTTCCTCATGAGCAGCCCGCACTGTCACTTCAGCTCTCTTCCGAAGCTCATCCTCATCTGGTACGGTAGCAGCAGCTTCCTTCGTAGCAGCCTCAAGAGCTTGGTCCTCTAGGCGATATGTGGCATAAGTCTCCACACTGCGAAGAGTGAGCTCTTTCATAATAGCCTCTTCCCGGCCAAGCTGAACCTTACGACAAGCCAACACCACTTGTATCTGATCAATCGCTTCTTAGGATGCCTGTATAGCGGCATTTGAACCAGTCAGTTCATCTTGCCTTGGAGCACAAAGACTCTGCAAATAGGCAACTTGAGCTTCTTGTTTCGGCCAAGACCTTCTGAGTAATTTCATATTGATGATCCGCTTCAGCACGTATATCGACAACATGGGCCACGATTTGAATCGTGATATCGGAACGACCTAAGTGCTCTAAAGCCTTCAGGTCGTCTTCTAAGTGAGAAATGGCCTCTGAGCAATGTTCAACACAGTGAACAACACCCACATATTTGATGTTGTTCAAACTACTCTCTAAGAGAGGCCTAAAAGATTCAAATGTGTTCTGTCCCGAAACAACGGTCTCGATCGCCTTCTTCATTGTACCCTTGAAAAGGTTAAGGGAGAGCTCAAGCAAATCGGGATCACCTATCAGGCTTGATGAAGCAATAGGAGATGATACCAAGGCACTTGAAGACGTTGCCCCAAGCAGAAGATCAGCAGGCGATTTTGGTGAAGTGGCCTGAGAAGGAATGTTAACATCCAATTGAGATGGACTCGACGGAAGGGCTATAAGTTCCCCTACTCTAGACGAACTTGGGACACTTACATCCCCCGTCGAGATGAGAGAAATTGTCAACAATATCGCCGGTGGAGGAGTCAGGGCCAATTGTTGCTCAGGTAAAGGAACCAACACCACTTGCTGCTCAAGCGGAGGAGTCTTCGATGCTTGTTGTTCCGATGAGAGAGACACAGCGGTAGTCCCTTCAACTACTTAAGTCGGAGACGCAGTTGTTGTCCCCTCAACCACCTGAGTCAGGGATTCTACATAAAAGATATTATTAAGATACAGAAAGAGCATTCATGCAAGTCCAAAAATGATAACACAAACCTTCGGGAGAAGGAGGGATATAGGCTCAGGCTTTGTCGGAAGATGACAGTGGTGGGATATCCTAATCACCTAAATCATCACCGTCTTGGCAGCTATCATCATCATCTTCATCTCCACCAGCTTCATCCTCAGACCTAGAAGCTTCATAATCTACCTCCTCCTCATCATCACCCGCAACTGAGGGCTCAGGTAGACTTGTAGTTGTAGCTATCTTAGCCATAATTCCCGTTGTTGGACTAGACCTTGGATTTCCAATCTGCGACATTAATGCTGAAGAGAGGGGAGATTTGGTTCCCTTATCTGCCACTGTAGACTTAGCTACAGTAGGCATGACTTCCTCAGATTGAGCAGATACTGATATAATTGCCTCTCGGGTAGCCTCTGTAATAGGAGGCAAAACACTTGAAGCCTCGGGGAGGTCCATTGTTGAAATTGATTCCACATCTGCAGCAATTGATTCATCCTCCCCTTCTTCAGGAGGATGGTAGAAGGAGACTTCACCCGACAAGGTTGGACTACCTTAATGAAGTCTAGTTCTATGAGGAAGACCTACGACTAAAAATTATTGTCTTTCCTCCTCCTCTACGGACTTAAAAGGATCCACCATTAATTTCTAAGGATGGGATTCTACTAACAATTTTCGATGGGTACGTCTCTCATGCTGGCCCGCTTCCTCTACGGTGAGAGCCTTTTTTCCGACTACTCTAGTCCTTAGGGTTTTAGCAGCCTTAGGCTCTTCCTCTGGAACACTCTCCAATCCCTAGTTCTCCTCTTCTTCAACAGTTTCGTCCTAATAAAGATAAAAACTAGTTGATGCCTTTCAGACGAGTCACCCTTGATCCTTTCCTGGATGAATACATTTTTCTAATTTCTCGTAGGCCAGATAAATTCAGCTTGTAATCAAACATCTCAGAAGCTGCGTGATACCAATTGCAGAAGCCCATAGAAACATAAAAATTGGGTGTCTTATGAGGTAATCTGAACTTGGCTCCGGTACAGCCTGCTACACAATAGTACCAGGCCCGAGCTCCTTCATATAAATTACCAATGGCCATAAGCTGACCCCTTGGATTCCTAATGTATAACTAGTCATACCTGAATTGTCGGGCGAACCTATACGACTGGTACGGTTTAATTATACATTTTTCACTCTGTCTGAAAAGGAGATAACCTGGCCTGATGTTGAGTAGCCAGCGGAAAACGCCTCCATCAAATTAAGTGAAGCCATTTGGACTGGATGCATCTTGGAATATTTGTCCATATGCCCCCACCTTCAAAATCTGGGAAGCAAAGGGAAATATGATAGTTGATGTCTCTTGATAAGATCCGACAAACCTTGACTACGAATGTTCCATCCCAAGTAGCGGCTTCTAATCTTTGTACAAAGGGGATGAATATTTCATCGAAAGAAGATGGTGCACTCATCAAGGGAGGGCAATGAGATACGTACCACGCCATCAGATAGGTGTATGGCACTGGCACTCGAGGATTAAGAGTTATTAAACTTTTCTTCTCTCTAGAACATATCAGTTTCACTTGGATAAAGTTGAGACACGGCTCCCAGAGTTATTAAACTTTTCTTCTCTCTAGAACATATCAGTTTCACTTGGATAAAGTTGAGACACGGCTCCCTCAAACCATGCTGTAAACAACTCATCATGGCTAAAAATAAGTTCAGAGGCCCCCTATGGGCCAGGAGAACAGCTGGATAAACCATTTCTACCACCAAGGTGTCTATCGGTGTGGTAGGGACAACACAACGCTTCAACCACAGCATGAAGAACCTTGCTAACAAGGCTATGTCAAATATAGGAGTGGTTGCTTGATAGTGGAAACTTTTAAATTTTGTCTGAGCGGGGAAGTTGTCTTCTCCCCCCTCATTGACGTAAAATGAGCTGTGGCGTCATTGATTAGAGCTTAAATGGTCTCCGGGGTACTCGCAGCCCGACGAGACACGGCAGCTACTTATTCTGCCCATGATAACTGCTTTACACCACCCCCTTTTGTCCCCATCAGTTGGGTACAGATCTGGAAGTAGCACATCACCTCCCAGAGGGTGTCATATATTTCGGGGCTGGTCTCTCTTAAAATCCTAAGTTCGCTTGACCCTGGAATGAACACCTCGTAGGGTAAATCTCCATAAGGAAGGCCGGAAACATCGTACATTTCGTGGATGGCAAACCCTAACTCCCTAGCTGGAGTAAAGATTGTACATGTTTCAGGGTTATACCTCTCTAATATGGCATAAAAGTTATAATAGCTATGGGTGATGCCATATTTTGTAGCCATTATAGGGCAACCGAGTCCAGATTGGGCCAACGATCCCTCCAACTCATTCAACACAAACTCGGTCATCCTAGTCCACCATCCTGCTCTGGTGGAATGCACCCATCCATGAGTTTTGAATACTGATGAGGGAAACTCACCTTTCACGGCCAAAAATCTCTGCATGAAGGTGTTTGCTGGACTAGCTACTTCACCCATGGGGTATCCTCTTGAGAACAAGCATAACCCCAAAGCTGACACTTGTTGGTTGTAACCTACAGTGTGCACGCCATGAAAAGTTAGGGCCCCAACTACTACTCCATCCTGCTCTTTAACCAGATCCTAATGCATGTGCCTTGGGATTGAGGCACAATGATAATACGAAAGAGGAAACATCCTCTCCAGCTCAGGGAGGAAGAAACGACAATCCCCTATCTGCCTCAACCATTTATAATCCCCGCCATGCGTAATGTCTTTCTGAATGGCGATGTTGTCCCCAAATAGAAATATTGGCTTGACGAGCTTCTTGCGGTTCACAATCTCAAATTTAGCATCTGTGACTAGAACCCTAAGGGTGGTTGAGCTAGCCTTAGTGATCATAGTTGCACATTCTTTATTAGTGTCTTAAAAAATGGAAAGTTCTTAACATAGATTGAATTGCATGTCCAAGTCCACGCCTCCTTCATGACCAAAATGATGGCGAAAAGTGAGGGGTTCATTGGCATATCGCACTGCAAGTGAAAGGAACAATCAGTTAGCACAAAGGCAAAACAAAACTAAACTCAAATGTAGCGGTCAAACCTTGCGCTATAAATTTTAAATGCAGATGTCAAACCCAGCGTTATAATTTTTAAACGCAAAGGTCAAGCCCTTTGTTACAAAATTCAAACGCAGAGGCTAAGCCTTGCCGGGTTCATCTCTACCAACAAACAAGAGACCAGGAGATAGAATATAAAATTCTTCCTCTCCATCATCGGGTTCATCTCTACCAACAAACAAGAGACCAAGAGATAGAATATAAAATTCTTCCTCTCCATTATCGGGTTCATCTCTACCAACAAACAAGAGACCAGAATACTCCAATAGGTATACGAGTCTAAACTATTTCCCTAATCTCAACAGGAAGTTTCTGGAGAATATTACTCAAAATATTCTTAAGAATAACCTGATTACCTCCCAACGGGTATATGAGGTTACACTATTTCCCGAACACTCCAATAGAGCATATGAGTATAAACTATTTCTCTATTCTTCGACGGCAGTTCAAATTCAAGACTTCGACAACGGTCACGCGATAAACGCAGCACCGGAGGAATTTTAGCTATTCTACAAAGCGCTGAATAGGCTAAAAGATGAAGAAGTCAAGGATTGAAGCCATTCACAAACCGTTCTACGCAATTTCCTCAACCAAGTACTAAAGAAATTGCAAGGAAAACTTATCATATCCAAAGTGTCCCAGACTCCTCTTCAAAATGATGAGTCTGTGATACTTTGGAGGGGGTATCTGTAGACGTCAAAAATGCTTACAGACATCCAAATATCACTCAAGACAAAGAGAAGGTGATAAACATCAGTATCTAAGTCATGGGAGATCATACAAGCCCAAAGGAAGCAAAAGGATCTGTGAATCAACACAAAACAATGTGAATTCACAGAACAATGCAAACTACAGCGTGTGGGCGCGGCAGCTCATGGTGCCGCGGCTACAGCGCGGCAGCTCATAGTGCCGCGGCTAAGACGCGGCAGTTCATAGTGCCGCGGCTTGGGCGCGGCAATCCATGGTGCCGCGGCTACTATAGGGGATGCTACAGCGGGCTACAGCAGTTATAATACAGTTATCTGATGATTATTTAAAGTCCACGTGGCGGCGTATCAGAAATAGAACGTGTGCTGACGTGGAAAAGCAGTTAAACCACGAAAAAGGTGGTTAAAGGTCGTGGGAGAACTGTTTCAAACACGTATGAACGTGGGTGTAACTGCCCCTTTAGCCGCGGCAGTGTCGACTGCCGCGCTCTTTGGGGGCTGAGCATTTTCCAGAGAGATTAGAGCAGAGAGCCTTGAGTTTTGGTGAATTAGAGCAAGAGAGAGAGTCTTCCTTCTTCACAAACATCCTCAAGAAGCTTCTAGCGAGTCCTAGAGATCTAAGCTCAGACTTGATCTTTGGAAGAGTGAACATCTTATTAGAGCAGAGAGCCTTGAGTTTTGATGAATTAGAGCAAGAGAGAGAGTCTTCCTTCTTCACAAACATCTTCATGAAGCTTCTAGCGAGTCCTAGAGATCTAAGCTCAGACTTGATCTTTGGAAGAGTGAACATCTTACATCGATAAGATATTCGCTTCAAATTCTTACTTCGATAAACGAAGGAAGAATCATTAAACCCCTCACGGTTCAATCAGAATCTGTGATTTGGTGGTCCACGAGTCAAAGCGCTCCCGGCACAGGCAAAGAACCCACGAAAACAGTGATCCAAACAACGATCCTGCGTTTATTTTCTCAAAAGTTATAATTTTCTTTTTGTTGTGTAAAAGAGTCTTATAAAAAGGCTGTTTTCTTTGAATTTATTGTAATCGACCGAAGATATAATGAATTCGACAACGAAACCAACTTAAGCTGGCGACCACAGTGGGAGCCAACGGTCTCGCTGCCGAGACCGTCGTGTCGCAGCCGATCAAGATTCCAGTTGAATCCATGGTCGAATACGAATTCGACCAAACCAAATTTGAGGAATATCTCTCATCATCCTCTTCAAGATCTTTATTGTCTCGTAAATACAAGAAGATCTCACAATTGAGGAAGACCTACATGCCAAAGAAGGCACAAAATAAAGACTCTCTCCGGATTGTTGCTAAGGATTTGACTCGCAACACTTCTGCTCACAATGACTCTTATCTAGTTAAAGAGTCATCGAATCAAAGCCCACCGGTACTGACGAAGAGGGCTCGTCGGAGACAACGTCAACGCCGTGCTCGCCAAATGGCTAAAGCCTTGGAACAAACCGACGGGGTTCGTTACCACGCGGACCTAGAGTCGAGGAGACATCGAGTGGTTCAGTTGTCTCAACAACCAATCACTCGTATCTCTGCTAAAACAACGACGGAGGAATGGACTATTGTCAAAAAGACTCGTTCGACCCTCAAAGAACGTATACAAAAACGTCGTGCAAACGCTGCTCATGCCCGAGCTCTCTTACAACAAAGACAAGAAAGGGAGAAGGAAACGGTGACCAAAGAACCACCGAAATTTTGCTAAGTTTGGATTCCAAAAACTAAAGTTGTGCAAAATCAGCATTCGGAGCCCGTTAAGACTCCATACCCACAAGGGGGCAAACTGGCGACCACAGTGGGAGCCAATGGTCTCGCTGCCGAGACCGTCGTGTCGCAGCCGATCAAGATTTCAGTTGAATCCATGGTCGAATATGAATTCGATCAAACCAAGTTTGAGGAATATCTCTCATCATCCTCTTCAAGATCTTCATTGCCTCGCAAGTACAAGAGGATCTCACCATTGAAGAAGACTTACATGCCAAAGAAGGCACAAAATGAAGACTCTCGCTTAATTATTGCTGAGGATTCTACTCGCAACCTCTCTGCTCATAATAACTCTTCTCCAATTAAGGAGTTATTAAATCAAAGCCCGCCGGCATTGACGAAAACAGCTCGTCAGAGACAACGCCAACGCCGCGCTCGCCAATTGGCTAAGGCCTTGGAACAAACCGACGGAGTTCGTTATTATGCGGACTTAGAGTCGAGGAAACAACAAGTGGCTTGTTCAACTCAACGACAAACTACTCACATTTCTGTACAACTCATGACTGAGGAATGGACTCTCGTCAAAAGGACTCGGTCGACCCTCAAAGAACGTATACAAAAGCGTCACGCAAACGCTACCCATGCCCGTGCTCTCTCACAACAAACACGAGAAAGGAGGAAGGAAACGGTGACCAAAGAACCACCGAAACTCCGCCAAGTTTGGATTCCAAAGTCTGGACTTATGCAAAATCAGCATTCGGAGCCCGTTAAGACTCCATACCCACAAGGGGGTGGTTCTAAACGTGCGACTCCCGACATAACCTTGGATCGCTTAAAGACAAAAATAAATTGTCCTGAGAATGCCAACAAGGTTTTATACCCCCAGAAGAAGACGCATTCACCAAATGATATCGTCATACCTGGGAGATCATACCAACAGACGATACGATTTTTTGGCAATCATACCAATGAATCGTATTATCAAATTGAGGTTGTGAATAATTTTCGAAAGAGAGTTATTCGAGAGATAAACTCTCGTTGTTCCTGTGCGCGACTCGTTAAAACAGCATTATCAGAATGTGACTGTTTCAAACGAGAAATCATCCCACGAAAAGTCTCTGTATTATCGAAGCCTAAACCGAGACATTTCCGCAAAAGAAAATCAGCTGTCTAAGATGATGAATTCCCTGAAGTCACCATCAACGTGGCTGATAAAAGAAAGTCTAAACGACATTCAAGTGACTCAAATCCTGACTTTTCCCCGAGAGGAAAAGTCAATCCAAGAATTGCCCGACGGAAGTCTCGACTCCGGCCAGGAGCTATAGGAGAATGCATGAAGAGATGTCATCAGAGGATGAACTCTCGGACACTTGTTCTGCAATCGCTTCGGATGATACAATATCTAGCACAGGACAAATCAGAGAAGTATTCACAATCACTGCTGATCAGTTCACTCAAATACTTCAGGAAGCTCTAGCCAAACAACGTGAAGAAATTAGAGCTGAAGTGAAGACAGAAATGAAGTTGGCTATCCAACAAATGAGAGAACTGTTAACTCAACAGCCTCAACCTCCCGATTCCAGCCAACGAGCTGAATCCAGCTACCGCGCTCAGAATGTCACAGATGATAGTGATCCAGAAGTGGATGAAGTTATTATGGCCGATATACCTCCCAATAGCAATAACGCTGGGGGTGGTTTAACGGATCCTCCCAATAACGATATTGGAGGTAGTTCAATGGCACCTCTTACAGGGGGTGGTCTAACTCATTCTCCTCAACGTCCTTCAAATGAAGACATAGACGATGACGAGAAAATGAAAGAGCTTAAAAACAAAATCAACGCTTTGATGACGGCTCAAAAAGTGAAAAAGACAGGTATTCCATGTCCCTATCCAAGAGAATGGGATTCAATACCATACCCAGCCAAATTCAATCTGGTTAACTTCACACCATTTGAGGGGAAGAGCTCGCCTATTCAGCACTTGATTTATTTCAAGTCTCATTTGGGCATGATCTCTGGAAACGAGGCTTTAATGGTCCGGTCATTCGTTGGCACCCTTCGTGGGCCCGCCTTCGATTGGTACCGACGGCTCAAGCCAGGGAGTATCAATTGCTGGGATGATATAGAAAGTTTGTTCCTCAGCAACTTCTTCGATGATGACACCGAAGTGTCAGTCGGAACTCTTTTGGATGAGAAGCAAAAAGATGGAGAGTCAGTCGACGATTTTGTCAAGCGCTTCCGTGATAAAACAATGAATTGCAGAGATCCTGTTACAGAGGAGTTTATCCTACAAACATGCCATAACAATCTCTCCATCGATGTCCTGGAAGCCCTGGGGGTTGTACCATCCAAAACTTGGAAAGAGTTGAAATTACGTGGCAAACAAGCTGAACACTTTCTTAAAAGAAAGAAAGTTGAGAGAGGTCAACCGACGGCATCCACAATTCCTGGGAATGCAACTCTCGATCCGAGGTTCCAAAAAGAGTATTCTTTCGAAGATGATGAAACTCCATCCATATTGGAATACCTCCTCGCCAATAACAAAATTGAGCTACCACCTATTAAAGATCAGGAGGAAGCTATAATGATTACGGATCCAAATTACTGTGCGTACCACAGAAGGATTCTTCATCCCACCAAGATTTGCTTTGGACTCAAAAACAAGATCCAAGCCTTAATTAACTCCGGCGTCATAACGGCGAAAGAAGTCGAGTAAAGATGACCAGAAAACTCCATTGGGTACACGAGTATAAACTGTTTCCCCTCACTCCGAAAAGTATACGAGTATAAACTGCTCCTCGATACTCCAAAAGGTATATGAGTCTAAACTATTTCCTTTCCTTCACGGGAAGTTCCTGGAGAGCGCTATGCATAGTACTCTTAAGGATAACCCGATCATACAGCTGAATATAATGATGAACCCAGTTTCATAAGAAAAGCTGGGGGTGGTTGGTTCATGTAACGGGAAGTTCTCGAAAGAATGCTATATGTAATTTTCTTAGGGATAACCCGATCATTACAAACAAGGTGATAAACACTACATCCCCACGGTGATTTCCGAATACTCTTTTGTTGAGATGAGATTTGATCACTCCTTTAGATCAATCTTCCCTCACAAAACTCACATTTGGTCAAACCTTTAAACAGTTAGGACCAAAGCCAAAATCCCCTCTCGATTCGTTCCATGAACGAGAGGTCCACAAATTGAACGATCAAACCTTTAAACAGTTAGGATCGTCTCAAAACTCCCTTTTGGTCAAACCTTTAAACAGTTAGGACCAAAACCAAAATCCTCTCCCGATTCGTTCCATGAATGAGAGATCCACAAATTGAACGATCAAACCTTTAAACAGTTAGGATCGTCTCAAAATTCCCATATTGGTCAAACCTTTAAACAGTTAGGACCAAAACCAAAATCCTCTCTCGATTCGTTCCATGAACGAGAGGTCCACAAATTGAACGATCAAACCTTTAAACAGTTAGGATCGTCTCAAAATTCCCATATTGGTCAAACCTTTAAACGTTAGGACCAAAGCCAAAATCCCCTCTCGATTCGTTCCATGAACGAGAGGTCCACAAATTGAACGATCAAACCTTTAAACAGTTAGGATCGTCTCAAAACTCCATTTTGGTCAAACCTTTAAATAATTAGGACCAAAGCCAAAATCTCCTCTCGATTCCTTCCATGAACGAGAGGTCCACAAATTGAACGATCAAACCTTTAAACAGTTAGGATCGTCTCAAAATTCCCATCTTGGTCAAACCTTACTACAGTTAGGACCAAAACCAAAATCCTCTCTCGATTCGTTCCATGAACAAGAGGTTCACAAATTGAACGATCAAACCTTTAAACAGTTAGGATCGTCTCAAAATTCCCATATTGGTCAAACCTTTAAACAGTTAGGACCAAAACCAAAATCCCCTCTCGATTCGTTCCATGAACGAGAGGTCCACAAATTGAACGATCAAACCTTTAAACAGTTAGGATCGTCTCAAATTCCCATCTTGGTCAAACCTTTAAACAGTTAGGACCAAAACCAAAATCCCCTCTCGATTCGTTCCATGAACGAGAGGTCCACAAATTGAACGATCAAACCTTTAAACAGTTAGGATCGTCTCAAATTCCCATCTTGGTCAAACCTTTAAACAGTTAGGACCAAAACCAAAATCCCCTCTCGATTCGTTCCATGAACGAGAGGTCCACAAATTGAACGATCAAACCTTTAAACAGTTAGGATCGTCTCAAATTCCCATCTTGGTCAAACCTTTAAACAGTTAGGACCAAAACCAAAATCCCCTCTCGATTCGTTCCATGAACGAGAGGTCCACAAATTGAACGATCAAACCTTTAAACAGTTAGGATCATCTCAGAACTCCCACTTGGTCAAACCTTACTACAGTTAGGACCAAAACCAAAATCCCCTTTCGATTCCTTCCATGAACGAGAGGTCCAGCTTCGATTTGTGCAATCAAAACTATAAAAGTTAAGATTGCTTCCAATCTCAATTGATCAAACCTTATTCAGATTCTCTGAATAGAAATCCCAATTTAAATTTCCTTTGTACCAGGAGATAGAATATAAAATTCTTCCTCTCCATCATCGGGTTCATCTCTACCAACAAACAAGAGACCAGGAGATAGAATATAAAATTCTTCCTCTCCATCATCGGGTTTATCTCTACCAACAAACAAGAGACCAGGAGATAGAATATAAAATTCTTCCTCTCCGATTTCGGGTTTATCTCTACCAACAAACAAGAGACCAGGAGATAGAATATAAAATTCTTCCTCTCCATCATCGGGTTTATCTCTACCAACAAACAAGAGACCAGGAGATAGAATATAAAATTCTTCCTCTCCGATTCCGGGTTTATCTCTACCAACAAACAAGAGATCAGGAGATAGAATATAAAATTCTTCCTCTCCATCATCGGGTTTATCTCTACCAACAAACAAGAGACCAGGAGATAGAATATAAAATTCTTCCTCTCCATCATCGGGTTTATCTCTACCAACAAACAAGAGACCAGGAGATAGAATATAAAATTCTTCCTCTCCATCATCGGGTTCATCTCTACCAACAAAAAAGAGACCATATTACTCCAATAGGTACACGAGTCTAAACTGTTTTCCTACCCTCAACAGGAAGTTTCTGGAGAATATTACTCAGAATATTCTTAAGAATAACCTGAATACTCCGATAGGTACACGAGTCTAAACTGTTTTCCTACCCTCAACAGGAAGTTTGTGGAGAATATTACTCAGAATATTCTTAAGAATAACCTGAATACTCCAATAGGTACACGAGTCTAAACTATTTTCCTACCCTCAACAGGAAGTTTCTAGAGAATATCAGTTAAAATATTCTTAAGAATAACCTGACTACCCCTAAACGGGTATATGCAGTGTCAACTTGACGACAAGAGCTGATTTCACAAGTACAAGTTCCAGCTTTAATTCAAGATCTCTACAATGGACAAGCGATAAACGCAATGCCGGGAAGAATCTTAACTATTCTACAAAGCACTGAATAGATTGAGAGACAAAGAGATCAAAAGTTGAAGCCACCTACGGGTTCCTCTACACGATCTACTCAACCAAGCATTGAAAGGATCATAAGTAAGATCTATCTTATCCAAAGCATCCCAGAACTCCTCTATAAAAGATTGAGTCTGGAATACTTTGGAGGGGGTATCTGTAGGCGTCAAAAAATGCTGAAAGATATCCAAATACAGCTCAAGAGGAAATCATCCAAAAAGGCAGAAAAAACACAAGTCTTGACTGTCTCGCCGTGCGAGACAGACTTGACTGTCTCGCCGTGCGAGACAGACTTGACTGTCTCGCCGTCCGCGGGAGACAGTCTTTGCTGTCTCGCCATGCGAGACAAAATTTACTGTCTCGCACGTGAGACAGCTTTCAGATGGTCAAAACTACCTTTGCAACTGTCCTACACGTGGCCACTAACTGTTCAAGAACGTGGGAAACGTCGTGGGCGAGAATCACGTGGATAACTGCCAAAATAACGGAGTTTAAAACGTGGGAGAGCGGTTACAATGAGAAACTGCATTTTCCGAGACAGTATTTACTGTCTCGCTGGGCGAGACAGCAAATTTACTGTCTCGCTGGGCGAGACAGCAAACACTGTCTCGGCCAGCGAGACAGCAAACACTGTCTCGCCCGCCGAGACAGCAAATGCTGTCTCGCGAGCACTGTTCATCCAGAGGGTTATAAATACCCCCCGAAGGCCATTTTCATAGGGGGGCCAGCAGAGATCCAAGACTGATCATTTTGAGCACTTCAGAGCAATCCAGAGCAGAGAGAGAGCAGAGGTGCTGATCTTACGGCCAATCCTTGATAATCAGGCTTTGACTTGATTTCAAGAAGAACGACTATCTTACATCGATAAGATATCGTTTCAATTTCTCACTTCGATAAACGAAGTCAGAATCATAAACCCCTCACGGTTCAATCAGAATCTGTGATTTGGTGGTCCACGAGTCAAAGCGCTCCCGGCACAGGCAAAGATCCCACGAAAGCAGTGATCCAAACAACGATCCTGCGTTTATTTTCTCAAGAGTTGTAATTTTCTTTTTGTTGTGTAAAAGAGTCTTATAAAAAGGCTGTTTTCTTTGAATTTATTGTAATCGACCGAAGATATAATGAATTCGACAACAAATTCGACTTTTGGCGAAAACAATGACAAATACACAGAAAACAATACTCAAAGTAAATGACGAGAGATATACGTGGTTCGGCAAATTTGCCTACGTCCATGGGAGGGGTGAAGGGAGATTCCACTATGATGGAGAACACTGACGACTTGCACAACCCACACGCTCCTCCCAAAGAGATGAAGCTTCGATTTTACCCAAGAGAAGACAACCTCTTTCTTGTTCAATCCCTCTAAGTTCTCTCTCCTTTCTCTCGTCAAGATCTCTCCTTTTCAGATCCAAAATCTCTGTTAAAACTCTCCCCTTTTTTTATATCTATTTTCAATCCTAGGAAACAACGTTCCTATTTATATCAAATCCCAGTCCAAAACCGATATGGAAAACAAAACCGTCCGCTCTCGGATTCTGAGACACCCTGAGGTGTCTCGGCTCGCGCGCACAATGCCGAGACACCCTTTGGTGTCTCGCGCCGTTCACAGTTGTTTTCCCATAATACAGATATTAAGGTAGGGATTATTAGTAAATGTTTTCCAAGCATGCTGATCATTAATCTTTGGCTAAGTTTGGTGCATAAACTTAGCATGGCAAAGTACAACACTACTTTTGTGACAGGAAATGCGTTGGACGTGCATAACGCTTCTTGTGCTTGCCCAGTCTAAATATTATTGTTCATATTTCAAGTTTTTACCTTGGTCCGTAAATCACTTCTTTTGCGCCTCTTATTTTGTTCGGGACGACCATGGTTGTTCCGAAAGAATGCTGGAGGCGTTCCTTTGTTATATAGGACGACCGAAGCGGCATATACAAATCAGGATTATCATGCAATTCTGTTATCACATCATCAAGAGACAGGGAGTACTCTAAATCGTTATTTATTTCATTATTGGCAAGTTGCCAGTTACAACTGCCCTCTGACGTTTGATCATCGTCAAGGTTGATTACAAAGGGTATAATGTCATTTAGAACATAACCGCCATTGTAATCAAATCCGGTTTCGGTATTAGCTTCTCATCCGCTGTCCGTGCCTTGGGTCGATGATTCAGTATCGGATTCGTTACCATAAAGGAGAGAATCAGTGAAATAATTCTCATACCCTTTAAATGGTTGCTTATCCGCGACCACCGTTTTAACCCTATTATCAGTGTTGACATATTTCAAACACTAATGGAGAGTTGAGGGAATTATAACATTACTATGGATCCAAGGCCGACCCAATAGTAAGTTATACGACGT
>NC_033798.1:43170838-43188907 GCF_001876935.1 Asparagus officinalis | reverse complement strand
CCCCCCCCCCCAACCCAACCCAAAAAAAAATCCTCAGCTCCAAAAAAAAAGATGGCAATCCGCCCCTGGTGGCGGACACTTTGAAGATTTCAAAAATGAGATCCCATAATAAATTCCTTCATCGCCAGCTGTGTCTATATCCTTCTTTCCCTCTATTGAGAAACTAAATGAAAAAGGAATCTGCAAGCAACAGCTGTTGCACAAAAATACCTGCACATTCGCAATGTGACCAGTATTGTTAGCTTTAGTTGTATTTTGTCATATCTATCACATAGCACCAGCTTTCCCAACATGCCTTGATTCTCTGTTGCTTTATCAACTGGTCTTGTATCTATTGATTAATCTTATTGATGTGATTATGTACTTCCTTGTTTCTAGGATATACCGGCATATATGGAAGGATGCAGATTTCTCCCCAAGCTTAACAATGAATATGCTAACAAGAGGAACTCGACTTATAAGGAAAGGCTAAGTAGCTTACAGAACATGGTCCTAATCATGGTTAGTTCCTACACAAATTGTGTTTATTTTGATGCTCTGATTAAACATGAACAGATACTTATTGGATCATCCACAATATTGGATCTTTTTTATTATATAAGAATCTGGGTTCCTTTTCTAATAACTTTATTTATCTTAAAGGGACTAATGTTCTGCACTGTTTATTAGTTTGAGCATGACACAGTATTGATTCCTCGAGAAACATCATGGTTCGGTTATTATGCTGACGGCACCTTCAGCCCAGTTCTCCCAACGCAACAGGTTTTTTTTTTCCATTGCAATTGTTGGCATGGGTTTATTTATTATTTTTATATTGCTAACATATTGCAATGAGTGCTTTTCTTGGGTACTTGATTAACACTATCTATATTTCTTTGATATTCATCTAAATGCAGTAATAACATCTCTTGGGATAGGCTTGTCATTTTGCTCTGAAACGAATAACTGCATAGCATATGTTAAATGACTCCATATCGCGGATCACTGTGACACTATGGATATGACTTGATGTTTTCGAGAAGATGCTTCCACAAATAGAGCATCCAACATTATTTACAGAAATAAGACTTGAAGCCACCTCCTCTTATAGTCTGATTTAGAGGGAATTCTTAATAAACTGCCCCTACTACTAAACCATAGATAAATCACTGAGGTTCCGTCCAATGACTATTGTAAGTCAAAGAAATCTTCCATTTGTGGCACTCGTCTAAAAGGCATGTAATTAAACCTTCTGCTGTACTCTGTTCTACTATTTGTCATCACATTGATTGTGATATTGCATTGCTTTGAACTTTTCGTTCACGTCTTAAGTTTTTCTTTTAGATGGTAGAGAAAGGATACAAGATGGTTGCATTTAGACCAGCCATTAACTAAAGTGGATCACTTGACCTTATATATCACTCCATGATACTAGATAAAAGCTTGAGTAACTAAAGGATTTCGTGAAACCTGTCTTCTTAGTCCATCCTATATGTTTGTTACTTATTACTAAGAGAATTCAGATCATTAAACACTGCTTGAGGAATCAGTAAAAGGAGCATCTTACTTATTGTTCAGAGAAAATATGTTAATACTTAAAAGCCGACAGTTCATGACTTACTGTAGTTGGTTTAATCTTGAGTCATCTATCAAATTTGTAGCTCGCGATATAAGCTACTATATTAAACTCAAGTTTGCCATAATGAAACTCAATGTTTGTCTTTAAGAAATTCTACCTTTATTTGCTTACCTTTAAAGTTAAACTTTCACATAATCACCATATTTAACAATTATATCAAGGACAAACTGAATAACAAAGGAAATTAGCTGTCATCTTTATAATCTTTCTTCAACAGAAACATCTGCCAATCAGTCATTTAAGTATTTAGTTTGATATTCAGTCGTGTTAGAGCTACATCGTATGCAGAACTTTCTGGCAACTTCCATTAAATACGAAAGATAAGACTTAGATGTTGTTATTGCCAACAATGGACATATAAACTAGCACGATATTCAGTCGTGTTAGAGCTACATCGTATGCAGAACTTTCTGGCAACTTCCCATTAAATACGAAAGATAAGACTTAGATGTTGTTATTGCCAACAATGGACATATAAACTAGCACGTACGTCATCCGGTAAAATAGAGCTAGAAGGGTCTGTTTCCATAAGTTCAAAACAGTTCAAAATTTTAAAACTTAAGAAGGTAAATTTGGTTAAACCCCTTTTTTCCCTCGGGCTCAAGTAACCCCTTCACCGAACTATACTTTGGTTAAAGCCTGCTGTCGAAATAAACAAGATCAATTGCCTTCGAAATCGCTTGTGCTTTGACATAAAAGCAATATCCTTTCAAAGATCTTTGCTTTGGAATAAAAAAAATCATCTTTATATTACAGATACTGCTATTATTTAATCATTTTTTCTTCTTCCTTTTTTTTCATCGAAGATGTCACTCCTTTTCCTTGTTATTTATTTAGGTTCTTTTGACACTAGTCCCTTAAATTTTAGTATTTTGAAATTAGTACCTCAAATCATAGAAACTGCTACTAAGTGTCATTCATTCTTATATCTTGTTTTTGCGACTCTTGATTGGAGGATTAATTCGAAACAACTTCTACGAATTGGGGGACCTAGTACCAATTTCAATCATTTCAGGTATGAATTTTTTTAGGGTGCAGGGCCCGTGGGGAGGGGGTGTTGGGGTTGCCATAGCACTTCCAATGATGTGTGACTTGTTTCAAAACATTAATGATTTAGGGGACTAATAAAAAAATATATATATTTAAATAAAATGGAAAAACATCTCATGAGGTTTAAAAGATTTGTGAAATAGTGTTCTCCATTTGTAGTTGTCACGCCCTGGGCCCGCTAGCATGTTGGTGCGATGTAAGCCGTAGAACCCACAAGAGTGTGACACATGCTTTGGCTCAATTCATTGTCAAAATTGACTAGCCAATATTGCACTTGGCTCTCAAGACCCATCATTTAAACCCTCTTATAAACTTTTTAAATTTTTCTATATGGGACTATTAGTGGGGCATCACAGTACTAATTGAGGTGCACGTAAATGTTGCAGACTGCTCTGTACATGGAGGACTGGATAGGCTTGAAAACCTTGGATGATGCTGGACGAGTTAAGTATCTGAGTGTGCCAGGAAAGCATCTAGGTATCTCACGAGATGACATGAAAAAGCATGTTGCCCCCTATTTGGTGGATAAATTACCAGCAAATATCGATGAACCGGTATCTAATTCACGAGGTTTTTCATCAGCATGGGACGTTGGGGCAAATAAAGTAGAACAAACTGATGACGTACCTTTACTTTCACCCTTCAGGATTGAGTTGAATGAGTGAGCAAAAATACCATTATACAGTTTTATCCTATTTATTTGTAATATTGAAAACTACTGCATTTGTGATGCTTCTGAAGTACTACACAAACTATTTAGGCTGATCTGTTTCCTCTGGAAAATTTTATTATCATATGTAAAGGAAATTCATGGGAACAAAGGATTCTACATATTCATTGCAAGTTCTAATGTAATGCCAGTTTTTTGTGCCCATGCTCTTCTTTTTTCCACTCTTTTTATGTGGTTTAATGTGTCCTTAAGTGGCTGGAGGGCCTTGTAGGTCGTCCTGAAGATGAATATTTTGAGCTTGTCAAATGTGTAAGCTAGCATATGTTGAAACTGCCACCCTGCTCATAGACCCAGAAGCAGTTCTCCAGATTGAGAATTTCTGCGTGTCAGAAGTGGATAAAAATAATAACCAGATCTATAAGAATGTGATTTAGACGTGCCACACATATTTACATGCACAAGATGTTAGACCCTAATGTCACTAGGAAAGAATCCTAGAGGGTGGTGAATAGGGTTTATGCTAATCTAATCCGATTTAATGCCAATTAAAAACTTATTAACAAATATCCTATCAAATTAGATATGCAACACCTAATATGCAAGGATATGAAACTAAGGGTGATATAAACAGAAAGTAATATAAACAAGATAGTGGATAATATAAACAAAGAGCAATTGACAATGATGACAAAAATGTAATGAACACTAAGCACAAATAAAACGTCAAAGCAAACTCAAACACAAGCAAATAATCACGGAGTTCGGACCTTCCGTCCTACGTCTCCGCTCCCCACTCCCGGAGAGAAATCCACTACACAACCGGGTTTTCAACGCTCACCCGAATAACGTATACACCTCACACTCGGTTTTCTAGCTCACCGAAAACTTTACAATCAACACTCTTGCAATCCTATTCTACACCCTCTAAGTGTTGGTCTCTAGCCCGTGTCTTCCTCAACTATTCGGATTTACGACCTCTCCCTAGGCTTTACTACCGACGCTACTCCTCTTGGGACGAATCCGTCTCTCACCACACACTCCTCTCGATGTACAAGTGTATTACTGTGGATTTTTAGGGTAAAATTAGGGTTATTCTCTATCATAGAGAGGTACCCCTTTTATATAAGTGCACTATTACAAATAGGTCCTTACAACATTGACTAATTACTATCTAAATAACTCAACACTCCCCCTCAAGATGGGCGATAGATATCAATCATCCCCATCTTGTTACAAAAGATATCATACTCTCTAGAACTTAATTCTTTTGTTAAACAATCAGCTAACTGCTCTTCTGATTTCACATATCTCAAAGTCAGAACTCCTCTATTCAGTTGCTCCTTGATAAAGAACCGATCGATCTCCACATGTTTGGTGCGATCATGCTGAACTGGATTGTTTGCAATATTAATCGCCGATTTGTTGTCACACCAAAGTTGTAAGGATTGTAAGGAGTCTCTTCTAAACAAGCGCAGCTCAGATAATATATTTTTGACCCACATCAACTCGCATAGACCAACTGCCATAGCCCTGTATTCCGTCTCAGCTGTAGACCTAGCCACCACATCTTGCTTCTTGCTACGCCAATATACGAGATTACCTCCAACAAATACACAGTAGCCTGTAGTGGACCTATGATCACCCTTCCAATCAGCATCACAGTAGCCTTCAACTCTCAGATGTCTAGAACTTCTGAACCACAACCCCTTTCCTGGGCTTCCCTTAATATATCTAAGAATTCTGCGAACTGCCTCCATATGCTGCTCTCTGAGATCATGCATATATCTACTCACCACACTCACAGCATGAGTGATATCAGGTCTTGTATGGCATAAATATATAAGTCGTCCAACTAGTCTTTGATATTGCTCTTTACTCACTAGGTCACCACCCTCGGCACACATCTTATGATTCTGCTCGATAGGAGTAGATGTAACTCTGCACCCTAACATTCCTGTCTCTGAGAGAAGATCCAGAGCATACTTCCGCTGAGAAAGCACTATACCCTTTCGCGACCTTGCAATTTCAATTCCAATGAAGTATTTCAACTGCCCCAGATCTTTAACTTCAAATTCCTCTCTTAATTTCTTCTTCAACCGTAGGATTTTTTCAACATCATCTCCAGTGATTAAAATATCATCAACATAGACCGCCAAAATAGTGATACGAGTTTTGGAGTGCCTGTAGAACACAGTATGATCCTCATTGCACTGCTTGTACCCCATACCGCAGACTGCCAACCTGAATCTGTCAAACCATGCCCTCGGAGACTGTTTTAACCCATACAAAGACTTCTTCAACTTGCACATCTTCCCAGCTACTTGAGAAGTAGTGAAGCCTGGTGGAATCTCTATATACACCTCCTCCTGGATATCTCCATGCAAAAAGGCATTCTTGACATCTAGCTGATGTAGTTGCCAATTGAAGTTGGCAGCATATGACACCAATACTCTAACAGTTCTCATCTTTACTACTGGAGCAAATGTCTCGTCATAGTCAATGCCATACGTTTGACTGTAGCCTTTAGCAACCAATCTGGCTTTGTATCTGTCGATCTTGCCCTCTAGAGTTTGCTTAACCGTATACACCCACTTATATCCAACAGCACTGTTCACTCAAATCCGCAAGTGCACGGATATCGTTATAGCGATGCAAGGTCGTATCCTCAGGGACTTCGTTGTTAATTACTGATTTTCACTATTTTGTGACTATCTAAACCAATCGTGTTAAAAAGTATGATTTTTTTTTACTATCAATAACGAACACGCTAGCTAGTATCAACGACGAATTCACTCAATTAAAAGAATCTAGGATTGAACTTCGGTTTCAACTCTGGTTTGAATCAACGAATTAATCAATTGTTATCGAATCTCTCAATGCATTAAGAACGACTAACCTATGATAACTATTAGTCTCTTTCGACGACTAAAAGTCGTGCCTAATTCAGCCTAACAACCTATTTTCATAGTGTTAAACCAAATTAAACCCATTAAGTTCTTGTTAATCCCTCATGTTCTCAAGAATAATTAACCTACTTTCGTGATCAATTAATTCTTGTTCAATTACTATTTTCCGGCGTTAATCTAACCTTTTAGTTCAAATCAACATCCTAAAAGAATTAAATCAGTGGCCAATTGAATTAACCCTAGGCAATTAGATACTAGTAATTGAATAATGCAAATCGAACAATCAATAACAACAACAATCAGTTCATTAATTCATAACCATGGCCGAACCTAGTTCAATCCCAGATAAGACAATTACTCACACATAATTGAAATAGAAAACATGATAACAATATATAAGATCATAATCATAAACTAGAAATTGAAATAGATCAGAAAGATAAACCGTAGTGTCGAAGTTGCACACAATTCTCCACAAACAGCAGGTTCCAAATCAAAAGAAAACTAATCTAAGAGTTTTTAGAGAGAAGAAGAGAAGAAGAAGAAAGAAAAATTCAAGATCTCCAGCCTCTGGTCTCTCCTCAGGTGCTTCAGGGCGTCTCCCTTTTAATTCTGGGAAAAACGTGTTGAAAGATAACTTCAAATATTGCTTCAGATCGCATGATAACTGACTGTTGTCATCCAACATGGCTGTGCAGATCGACACGACCAGGCCGTGTTTAATTCTGTTTCGCTCTGCTTTCTGGGCTTTTCTTCTGTAATCAACACGCCTGTGTTGATGAACACTGGGTGACCGTGTAGCGCTCTGCTTTCTGGGCTTTTCTTCTGTAATCAACACGCCTGTGTTGATGAACACTGGGTGACCGTGTAGCCACTTTCCTTGCATTCCTTGACTCCTTCTTGACTCTGAATCCGCGCTAAACTCCAGTAAGTCCTACACAATATATAAATAGAGCAGTAAACAAGAACTAGGGAGCTTAACAGGGCAAAAGTGCAAGGAAATACATCAAATAATAATGAATCCGTAGGTGAAACATAGTCAAAATATAGATAATATTCATGTTTATCAACTCCCCCATGCTTGAATTATTGCTTGTCCTCAAGCAAAACAGATGGAAACACACACATGAGTGGGTACAGATTCAAAGAAAATAGAAATTAAGCACAAAGGTATCCACTATTCTCAAGTCCACATGCAACATTATTCCACTCAACCCAATGTCAAAATAGAAATATTGTTTCAAGTTCAAAGTTGAAGAAAATGTATCTGTAGGCGTTCACGTACGTTAGTGCAAGTGACTCAACTCATAAACGTTGGAAAAAGAAGTGGCATGACAAAGTTTAAAAAAAAATTTTGATTACCCAAAACTCCCCGTGACAGACACATATCTCATCACAATGGGTCATACTCTTCCTACTTAAGGTCTCAAAGGAGCACTCGGTTTCCTTGCATTTTATTCAAATTTTTTTTCATTTTTTTTTGAAAATCCCGTCATAATTAACACCTACTGACGTGACAGCCATACTTCTGAGGGTGCGGTGCTAGGTACTCGGTGCAACAGACTTTAGGACTTTTTTTTTACAAGGCCGAGTGTTTCTCCAGTAACCAAAAAGTATTCCAAGTCACCAAAGAAGCTTAGGTTTTAATTAGATGGGTTGAGCCAAAATCCATTCCTATCTCTCTAATGTTTAGAGTTAAGTATCGACAAAGTGGAACTCGAACAGATAACATCCTAACCAACTGAACATGAAACAAAAGAATTTTTTTTAACAATGGGGCATATGAAATAAATGATGCACGTGTTAGAAGAGTTTTCAAACAGTGGTACTCTTTTCTTTTTTTTTTTTAATCATAAACTAAATTAAAAATCCCAATCACAGAAAACAAGCACACAAAAACACAGTCAAAAACACACCAAAGCATACATAAAGACATGAAATACCAACGCACTCCCCCATGCTTGAATTGCACATTGTCCTCAATGTGTTTGAGTAATTGAAAGGGGGATAAGAGGGACTCACCGCTCATTGAGGTGGCGGTGGAGGTGCATAATCATGAGGTAGAGAAAAGTGGTGCAAATCTTGTATCAACTGGTTCATCGTCCCTAGTGTAGTGCCAAAACCATCCAGACGCGCGTTAATGGCATGGAATTGTGTGCCCATATCTTGTCGTAATGAGTGGACGGACTCTTTTAATTGTTGCTGCCCCCGCTCCAACATGTTGAACCTGTTGATCCAATTGGGGGACGCACTAGACGTGGATGCACCGTGGGGCGAAGTGTGTGGAGCCGGTTGTTGTAGGGGTACCCCTTGTAGACCGGTGTTGCGATGCTGTCGGTGAGGTGGAGGTTGTTGCGTCATTGTTTTTTCTGCGTTTTGGAGCCATGGGGCTGAATCGGAGATCGTCGGAGTTGCGGGACGGCGCTTCTCTCGTCGGAACTTCAGACGTGTTGTCTTTGTGTTGGAAGCATTCCTGGCTTTGGGTTAGAGGAGAAAAGGATGACTATAATGGTGAAAATCAGAGGGAGGATGAGTGGGAGAAGTATGGGAAATCAATGGGGAAGTCTGTGAATTGGGTTGTGGGAAAGTTAATGGGTTTTTGGGGAGGTGGGGAAGTGAGTGGGGTTGTCAGGAGAAGTTAATGGCTTTTTGGGGAGGTTGGGATTGATAGGTGGTTTGAGAGGTGGGGAATTTAATTGGGATGTCAGGTGTTTGTTGGGTTAGATGGGTTTGGGAGGTGGGGTCAAAGAAGATGGAAGGGGGGTGAGTCTAGAACGAAAAAGAAGGGGTGTGTGGGGCAAAATGAGTCTGGAATTTTTTTTTTCTTTGGCCACGGGTGTGGTGGATGCCTTCCCAGGGTGTGGTAGACTCTGGAAATGAGATGAAGACTGTCCCGACTGCTACACGGCTGTGTTGGTGGACACGGCCTAGCCGTGTAAACTGTGTATTCAATATTTTTTTTCTTCTGCCTCTTTAGCCTTGAACTCTCTATTACCTATTTTCCCTTTGTCATTCACCTACACACCAGTTCACGGCAACCTGATTACATGTAGTTCACGGAAACTTGATTACATGTCATGAAAACTAATAATTTAAAAAAACTAAAAGGAAAAATAAAATGAAAGAGAAACTTGGGTTGCCTCCCAAGAAGCGCTTGTTTATGGTCATGAGCTCGACCCCTTCAATGCTCACAATGATGATGAATCGGGAAGGGTAAAAGTACCCAACTTCTCGATCAGAGTTCCTGTGAAATAATGCTTTAATCGCTGTCCATTAACCTTGAAAGATCTCGTGGCTTCACTCCATACTTCGACAGCCCCAAATGGGTATATCTTGCACACTTGGAATAGTCCAGACCACCTCGAACAAAGTTTGCCCGGAAAAAACTTGAGTCGGGAATTAAGTAGAAGTATCAAGTCTCCTTCTGTAAACTCTTTACGGAGGATATGTTGATCATGCCGCTTCATTGTTCTTTCTTTGTAAATCTTGGCATTCTCATACGCATCCAATCTCAATTCATCAAGTTCATTTGGTTGAAGCTTGCTCTCTTCCCCTGCTTCTTTCAAATCTAAATGAATGCTCTTGATAGCCCAATGTGCCTTATGTTCCACTTCAACTGGTGGAGATGGACTGGTTCTAGACTTCTTCTGCTGCTTTTTGACATGACTGTGTCTACGGACACACCATGGCCGTGTGGAATCATTATTCAGCATCTTCCCAGGTGCAGTTTTCTCTTCACAAACCTGTTCTGGGCTGTTTCTGCTTCTTTTTGACACAACTGTGTTTACAGACACAACCTGGTCATTCAGCCCCCTTGCAATTTCGACCACTATATCAGGTTCTTTGATGTAGGTGGTTTTGGTGTAGGTTGGCTTTTCATCAAGCATTGTAACATAGGAAGTTATTTCCTGATCATCATCATCTGGTACCCCATTCTTTACTAAACATTTCTCAAGTGGATCACTTGAGATATCTCTGGTAAAATCTTCTCTAACCACCATGTCAATCGTGTCAATCCTGCAACAAGTATCATCAATTAGTGGAAACTTCATAGCAGAAAACAAATCAAAATTCACCTTTTCATCCCCTATATTGAGAGAGAGCTTTCCATTCTTCACATCAATTATCGCTCCAGCGGTAGCAAGGAAAGGTCTTCCCAATATAATGGGGATTTGAGAATCCTCCTCCATTTCAAGAATAACAAAATCAACTGGAATAAAGAATTTACCAACCTGGATGGGTACATCCTCTAATATACCTACCGGACGTTTAACCGATCGATCCGCCAATTGGAGGGAGATAGTAGTAGGCTTCAAGTCTCCCATCTGTAACTTGTTACATATAGACAATGGCATAAGACTGACACTAGCACCGAGATCACATAGAGCACGATTAATTGACATATCACCAATTGTGCAAGGGATTGAAAATGAGCCAGGATCTTTAAGCTTAGGTGGTAGCTTATTTTGTATGATGTCACTACACTCTTGGGTCAAGGCTACAGTCTCATATTCCTCTAATCGCCTCTTATTTGATAGAATCTCCTTTAAGAATTTGGCATAGGATGGCATTTGGGAAATGGCTTCAACAAATGGGATGTTAATATGCAATTTTTTAAGGATTTCTATGAATTTCCCAAACTGTTTTTCCAACTTAGCTTTAACTTGCCTTTGAGGGAAGGGTAGTGGAGGCTTATAAGGTGCAGGTGCTACATATCTCTCAACATTCTCCCCTTTCTCACCAATATGCTCTTTCTCACTTGTCACCAACTTCTCACTCTCATTACCCACATCCCTATGGTCATTCCTCATCATTGGTCCTTCTAACTCTTTTCCACTCCTAAGTGTGATGGCATTGATAGATCCCTTTGGGTTAGTTTCAGGTTGCCCAGGAAACATCCCAGAAGGTCTGGAAGAAGAGTTAAATTGCTGGGCTAGTTGAGTGACCTGATTCTCTAGCATTTTGTTGTGGGTGGCTAATAGGAGCTTGAAAACCAGGAGGACGAAAATTAGAGTGAGGATTTGGGTTCTGTGATGGATTTTTGTAGGTTAAATTAGGATGATTTCTCCATCCCGGGTTGTACGTATTTGAAAAAGGATCCCCTTTCTGATTAAAATTATTCATGTAATTAACATGTTCAGATAGTGGTGCATCAGAGGAAGGGGAGTTTCCAATCTGACATTCCACAGCAGAATGTCCAATGATACCACATATTTCACAGTTAGTAGAGTTAGATGCTACTGAATTCATGCTCATCTTGTCAAATTTTTGAAATAAAGCATCTACTCTAGAAGCAATATGGTCTAATGCATCTACATCATACCTCTCGCTCTTTTTGGGTAAAGAGCGCTCACCTGACCACTGGAAATGATTCTGTGCCATATCCTCTATGAGTTGTTTTGCATCTCGTACACTTTTGTTCATCAATGCACCACCCGCTGCAGCATCCACGGTCATCCTTGTGTTGTAGAGAAGACCGTTGTAGAAAGTGTGAATTATGAGCCAATCCTCCAACCCGTGATGTGGACACATCCTTAGAAGATCCTTGTACCTCTCCCATGCATCATACAATGACTCTCCTTCTTTTTGAGTGAAGGTTGTTATCTGATTTCTCAATTGGGCTGTTTTGCTCGGAGGGAAGTACTTAGCAAGGAACGCTTCTGAGAGTTGGTCTCATGTAGTGATGGAGCCCGGTGGAAGTGATTGTAGCCAAGCCCTTGCCTTGTCTTTTAATGAGAATGGAAACAACCTTAGTTTGATTGCATCGTCCGACACTCCATTCATCTTCAGGGTGTCACAATATTCTAGAAAGATTGAGATATGGAGGTTTGGGTCTTCGGTTGGAGTGCCTCCAAATTGGTTTTGCTGAACCATAAAGAGGAGTGAAGGCTTGAGTTCGAAATTGTTGGCAGCAACATTAGGCTTCAAGATGCTAGATTGGGAGCTATGGGTGGTTGGTGATGCAAACTCCTTCAAGGATCGGTCTTGATTGCCTTGGTTTTCTTGGTCTCCCATGGTGTTTTTGCTTTTCAAATTATCCTTTGTTTCTCGTGCCTTCTTCCTAATATGACGCAAGGTCCTTTCAATCTCGGGATCACACTCGATTGGTTCTCCAAGTCGTAAGGATCTGGGCATACAAGGGTGCCTGCACTAAAAAAAACAAGTCAAACGAAAAAAAATAAAATAAATGAAAGAAAATGTCTAGTCTAGTCAAACAATGAAAAAGTCAATATTAACAATGCCGAAGTCCCCGGCAACGGCGTCAAAAGCTTGTTCACTCAAATCCGCAAGTGCACGGATATCGTTATAGCGATGCAAGGTCGTATCCTCAGGGACTTCGTTGTTAATTACTGATTTTCACTGTTTTGTGACTATCTAAACCAATCGTGTTAAAAAGTATGATTTTTTTTTTTACTATCAATAACGAACAGCTAGTATCAACGACGAATTCACTCAATTAAAAGGATCTAGGATTGAACTTCGGTTTCAACTCTAGTTCGAATCAACAAATTAATCAATTGTTATCGAATCTCTCAATGCATTAAGAACGACTAACCTATGATAACTATTAGTCTCTTTCGACGACTAAAAGTCGTGCTTAATTCAGCCTAACAACCTATTTTCATAGTGTTAAACCAAATTAAACCCATTAAGTTCTTGTTAATCCCTCATGTTCTCAAGAATAATTAACCTACTTTCGTGATCAATTAATTCTTGTTCAATTACTATTTTCCGGCGTCAATCTAACCTTTCAGTTCAAATCAACATCCTAAAAGAATTAAATCAGTGGCCAATTGAATTAACCCTAGGCAATTAGATACTAGTAATTGAATAATGCAAATCGAACAGTCAATAACAACAACAATCAGTTCATTAATTCATAACCATGGCCGAACCTAGTTCAATCCCAGATAAGACAATTACTCACACATAATTGAAATAGAAAACATGATAACAATATATAAGATCATAATCATAAACTGGAAATTGAGATAGATCATAAAGATAAACCATAGTGTTGAAGTTGCACACAATTCTCCACAAACAGCAGGTTCCAAATCAAAAGAAAACTAATCTAAGAGTTTTTAGAGAGAAGAAGAGAAGAAGAAGAAAGAAAAATTCAAGATCTCCAGCCTCTGGTCTCTCCTCAGGTGCTTCAGGGCGTCTCCCTTTTAATTCTGGGAAAAACGTGTGATCACATGATAACTGACTGCTGTCATCCAACACGGCTGTGCAGATCGACACGACCAGGCCGTGTTTAATTCTGTTTCGCTCTGCTTTCTGGGCTTTTCTTCTGTAATCAACACGCCTGTGTTGATGAACACTGGGTGACCGTGTAGTCACTTTCCTTGCATTCCTTGACTCCTTCTTGACTCCGAATACGCGCTAAACTCCAGTAATTCCTACACAATATATAAATAGAGCAGTAAACAAGAACTAGGGAGCTTAACAGGGCAAAAGTGCAAGGAAATACATCAAATAACAATGAATCCGTAGGTGAAACATAGTCAAAATATAGATAATATTCATGTTTATCAAGCACGCTTCCCAGCTAGCAAAGGTACCAGCTCTCATGTATCATTCTTCTTCAAGGCCCGAAGTTCCTCTTGCATGGCACTCAACCACTAAGGGTCTTGCTTAGCGACCTGCCAGTTGTTAGGTACAGGCACTGAATGCAATGATGTAATTAATGACTTATATGCGGGTGGAATGGATGCATATGAAATGTAATTCGCAATGTCAGTATCCCAACTACCAAACTTAGCTGGAGGTTTTCCAGCATTGACTCTAGAGGTTCTGCGGGGCAAGACGGGAGTATTAGAAGTATCAGGGAAGAACTCGTTACCTATCGACTCAGGTGGAGAAGTCACTGGAGAGGAGGGACTTGGGACATCAACATTTGTGGGCACTAGTATAGGCACAGGAGGCGGCTTATGCTGCTGTTTCTATCTCCTCGTGTACACTCTCAGCTCCCCCTGACCTTGACTGTCACCTCCTGAGTCGCCACCACTACTCGGCGGTGTACCATCACTACTCGGTGACTCAAGAGGACATGGAATCATCCTAACCATGACGTCATTCTCATTCTCATTTTCATTCTCATTCTCATTCTCCCCCTCTTTACTAGCATCGGTAGAGTCATCTCCAAACAAGGAACTCAACTCCGTCTTCTCCCCATAAAAAGGTTCAAACTCCCGAAAAGTCACATCCATACTGACAAACAACTTTCTTTCAGTGGGACACCAACACTTGTATCCTTTTTGGCTTGATGAGTAGCCAACAAAGATACATTTAACTGCTTGCGAATCCAATTTACTCACCATCAATCTGTGATCTCTCACATAACATGTGCATCCAAACACTCTTGGTGGAACAACAAAAATATTTGAGCCCAAGAGCATCTCACACGGTGTCTTCATCCCTAATATTCTTGATGGCATCCTATTGATCAAATAAGTTGCTGTCATGACAGCCTCACTCCATAAAAACTTAGGCACATTCATTGTTAACATCAATGAGCGGGCCACTTCTAGTAGATGCCTATTCTTACGTTCAGCTACCCCATTCTGAGTAGGGGTATCTGGCAGGTGGTTTGATGAAGGATTCTCTGACTAGAGATGAAAGCAGCAAACTCCTTGTTAACATACTCAGTCCCATTATCTGTTCGAAGAATCTTCACCTGCACTCCAAACTGTGTCTTCACATAGGCCGAGAAGTTTTGAAAACATTTGTAAACCTCAGATTTCTGTTTTATCATGTATATCCAGACCATACGTGAATAACAATCAATAAAAGTAACAAACCATCTAAAACCACTAATAGATGTAGTAGGACATGGTCCCCAAACATCAGAATGGACAAGTGCAAATGATTCACAACTTCGATGACCAATCATTCTATAAGTAGAACGAGTATGTTTTCCAAGTTCACAGGTATTACAAAATAACTCTTTTCTATCCACTTTCTTCATTAACTCAGGTTCTAATCTATTCAAACTCTCAAAAGATAAATGCCCTAACCGACAATGTTAAAGCATCGCTTCTGCCTCTGGCCCTCCGCTAATAGCAGCAGCAATCATTGCAGCCTCCCTGTCCAAGTACCAAAGACCATCACGTCTGATGCCAGTCCCAATCCTCCTCCCCGTTTCCTTCTCCTGGAAGACACACAAATCTCGATCAAATAACACGGTGCAATTTAATTGATCAATGAGAGAGCTAACTGAGAGTAAGTTAACTGGAAACGAAGGAACATGCAATACAGATGACAAGGTAACAGATGAAGTGCAATGGACCGAGCCAGTACCCCTGATGGGTTGGGATGTCCCATCAGCTGTCTGAACTGTCTCAGGATGCATATGCTTACTCGGATAATATAATGCAAACTCACTAGATGCTCCTGTGACATGCCTAAATGCACTTGAGTCTATGATCCAATCAACATGAGTTTTAGTGGATGCAAGTGCCTGAACCTGTGTACCTTTGTTCGCATGAGCATAACCAATGAAGTTACCAAAGCATGTAGTGGTATCCAGATCCTGGGTGACTTGTCCCTTGCCCTTCAAACTCTCAGCCTGAAGCTTGAACAAACGTAGTTCCTCCAGTTCTGTTATTTCAGCTCCAGTCATCCCAACAGTAGTCTGGGACTCATCTGCCACAGCTAGGTGAGCAACTCCTCGGCATACACGTCCCCTGCTTCCTCAACCTGCACGGCCACCTCTCTGTCCTCTGCCCCCTCGGTTGCCACCAGTGTTGCGGGGTTGAGGGAAATTGTAGCTGAGATGCTCTTTCTTTCCACAATTATAGCACTCTCTATCACCTTTGATATGAGCATCTAGAACCACCAATGCCGAGCGGACAGCAGGTGAGGCCTCACCTGTCATCACCTTCTGTCTGATCTCCTCTTGTTCCATCGATGCAATAGCCTCATCCAAGGAGGGGAGAGATGACAGATGGCACATTGCTTCCCTCCTTCCCTCAAACTTTAGGTTCAGGCCCTTAAGAAAATGATCCACACGCCTGCGCTCAAGATACTGTCTCCCCAAAAGAACATCTGCTGGGTTTTGTAGTAATAATGGACCATAGTGATCTAAATCCGCCCATAAGTGACGTAGCTCTGCTGCATACTGGTGGATTGTCTTCTCCCCTTGTGTGGTAGCATCAATCTTCTCCTCCACTTCCATCATCATCATCACACTCCCAGCTCCAGAGTACATCTCCTCCAATGTCTTCCAGACATCAGCTACACTTGAGATAGACTCCACCATCCCAGGTATGGTTGGAGACACAGAAGTCAACAACCAAGAAACCACCAGAGAATTAGTATTACTCCATGTGTTCCACTCAGCACTCGCCTTATTCTCCAGCTCAGTGCGTTCCCCCTTCACATACTTTTCAAGTCCTTTGATTCGAAGGTTCAGCAATGCCCTCCGAGACCAACTCAGATAGTTTCTTGTCCCCTCAAGCTTGATGTCATTCGGCAGCAACTTTACCCTCTCCATTACCTGCGCCGACTCCGATATGGTCACCGCCGACCTACTAGAATTCTCCTCTAGTTTGGTCTGAAATACCCTGGCCACCCCCTCCAGGATCTCCTTCAATTCCTGACTAGTCACAGGTGTCCCCATCTTCACAGTTAACTGCTCTTATCTCAAACTCAACAAAGAAACAATATCAATCACAACTCAACTCATATGCAATCACAACTTTCCATCTACTTGCACAACCCAACACTGCTTTTATTTCAAACCCAAAGTTCATGCCCCCCCCCCAAAAAGAACTTTTATCTAAAACCCAACAAACCGACTTGAGCAAAAAGACTACTCGACACAGGACCTGGACCCAAGCTAGCGATCGAAGGAGAGCGGAAAGACGTGATTTCGAGCTCGTCGAGGCCTCAATCTGGAACCCTAGAATGCCCTCCTTCTCTGATTTCAAGCTCGAAGACCACGCGCGAGCTTCGTCCTCGACCTCGTAAACCCTTGCCCTAACCCTAGCTCCGTCTCCGTTTGCTCCTGGAACCTCTCTATACCTCCGATCCCTCAGCAATCGGGTCACGGCCCTCGAGATGGGCTTCGATCGAGCTTTCGCGCCAAAGAAAGCCGACTTTGACAGGAAGTTGCGATCTCTCAGGCGAGGCCAGCCATACAAAGGAAGAGCCGCCACCTTGGCTCTGATACCATGTGGATTTTTGGGGTAAAATTAGGGTTATTCTCTATCATAGAGAGGTACCCCTTTTATGTAAGTGCACTATTACAATAGGTCCTTACAACATTGACTAATTACTATCTAAATAACTCAACAATTACAAAGTGTATCCTCACAATGAAGGCTCAAATACAAATTTTGTTCTCTAATACAAGGATGAGAACTAAGTGTAAGCTCACTCTATAAGTCATCTCACAACCTTAATTATACTATGTATGCAAATACAATAAACTCAATGGTTGTGTGTGTAAACAAAGAGTAAAACAAATATAAACTCAATTTAATCTACCAAAAAATAAATATGACAAATTAAGCATAAAAAATCTAGATAAGAGTTTAAGAAAACTTCTCTAAAACAAGAGTGGAGGGATGTAGATTGAAGCACAAACAAGAATGGATAATCTCTTCTTCCTCTTGTGAAAATTTCTTCACAAAACAAACTTGAAACAAAACTTAAACAAATTTTTAAACATCCTTAAAACTTGTTTTTAAACACTCTTGGTTAGTTGGAATGATAAATGTAATGGGGTATTTATAACAACCCAAAACATCAGTAAAAACATAAAGAAAATGACCAAAAACTCATAAGAAAACAAAACTGGAAACTAGCCGTTACTGTGC
>NC_033798.1:43153338-43168338 GCF_001876935.1 Asparagus officinalis | reverse complement strand
GAATTTCTAAATGTGTTTGAAACCGTTTTGTTAAAATCAAGTGTTTAAACGAACACGTATTTTTTGAGATTTTTGCAAAACGATGATTTTTCACAAACGGGTAATGATATTTTAAAAATGTTTTTTCTAACATGTTTATATTCATGCATATAAACATTTCCCCAAGTTTCATAATTTTTAGAATTTATTTGCTATTTTTAATACACTTTTTAAAAAAAAATTAGATTTTCTGTTCAAAATTAGGTTGTGCACGTTTTTCGGTCAATCGACACTGTTAATCAGTCGACCGATGAACTGTTCTGCGATTGCTGAAAAGTTTCTGTTCAGTCGACCGACCTACATCAGTCGACTGAACAGTATTTTCAGTCGACCGACACTATGCATCAGTCGACTGATAAACTACTCTGCAATTGTTGAAAATTTTCTGCTCAGTCGACCGATCTACATCAGTCGACTGAACAGTGTTTTGAGTCGACAAATGTCTTGTATCAGTCGACCGATAGCTTGCATCAGTCGACCGATGAATCAGCCAACAGTCAGCTCATCAATCAACTGAACAGTGCATCAGTCGACCGACGGTACTGTAACGACTGGTTTTCCAGACTCGTTTTTTTATGGGCTTTTAGTTGGTTTGAGAGGCTATAAAAAGCCTTCAACTCTCATTTATTTCTTATGAATGTTTAAGTGAGTTTACACAAGCTTGTTTCAAAGTTTTAAGTGTGTTTTTGTTTATACAAAAAAGTTTACAAGAGGAGGAGATCATTTCGGTTTTGAGCATCATTCTTCGAATCTCTCTGTCTTTGAGAAGTTTTCTAAACTCAAATTATCTAGCTTGTTTATATTTAAATTGTTATATTTATATTTGCTAGATTAATTCGAGTTTGGTTTCATATTTACTCATTGATTTCACACACGACCTATTTGAGCTTAAGTATTTTCACATATTGTATATTTAGGTTGTGGTGAGTGATTCTTTGAGAGTGAGCTTTCATTTCGTTCTCAATTTGTATTAGAGAACAAATCTTGTATTTGCACTTTATTGTTGAGAACACGTTGTAATACACAAGGACACTTAGAGGAGTGATAGGAGAGACCGTGGTCACTTCCAAGAGGAGTGGCGTTGGTTGTAAAGCCTAGGGAGAGGTAGTAAATCCAAGCACTTAAGGAAGATGACACGAGTATACCAACACTTACGCCTCGTTTGGTACGCGAGAATGGACAGACTTGGGAATGGAATGGAAGAATGAATGGAATGGATTGCATGTGGGAATGGAATGATCATGAAGGGATTCAAAGTCAGAGCAAAAAGAATGGCTCTCTCCTCTACAGTTTACACTATTTGGATGGAACGTAACAGGAGGATTTTTTAGGGAAAGTTCTGTGAAGTTGAGCATCTCATCAAGACTATCAAATTAGATTTGATGACAGTGATTCTTAATAGCACTTTACCTGCAGATTGCAAAGACTGGTTACTCTCCTTATAACTCTGCAGGTTCTGTTTCTTTGCTGCAGCTGCTGAAAAATTTGAATACACTAAATGGCATTGTTTGTATTCTTTCATAGATCACTTAGTTTCTTGAGTTCTTGATGTACATAAACTTCCATACGGTTTAATGAATAAAAGTTTTCATTGACCAAAAAAAAAAATATGGGTATGCTTGGTACCAAGCACAAATTCTGTGCTTGGTAGTGAGGTGGCACAATCCCCTCCACTCATTCTAATGGGGGACCACATTCACATGGGTTGAGAAGTGTATGGAGATATGCAATCATTTGAATGAGTGAAGGGGATTATGTCACCTCACTACCAAGCATAACTTTTATGCTTGGTACCAAAAATACTCATATTTCTCTCTCTCTCTCTCTCTCTCTCTCTCGTTTCAAAATAGCAAAATGATATACTAGCCTAAATTGTCAATCTAAAATTGCCCACTTGCATAGCGCCTCACCCAAACATTCTTTATTATTAATATGGATATAATTGAAAAATACATAACTAGTTTTTGATTCTCACTTGAATGGGAATGACCATTCCTTATCTTCTCACTTGGAATGCTCATTCCCACAAATAGTGGGAATGATCATTCCTAGGGAATGGTCATTCCAACATCTAAAATATAGGTGTGTTTGGTATGAGGGAATGGGAAGTGGGAATTGCATTCTATTCCTCCTCATTCCCGTGTACCAAACGAGGCGTTAGAGGAATGTCTTGTCGTATTGACAATCGTATGATATTGTAAACGTTATAGGTGAGCGTTGAAAACCAATTTGTGTAGTTATATTTGTGTTGATAGTGGAGAATCTCCTCGAGGGTGAGGAGCGGAGACGTAGGTCGAGGGTGATCGAACTCCGTGAACTTATTCTTGTGTTTGTGTTTGACGTTGGTGCATTTATTCTCTTGTATATTTTTATCGTCTATTGTCATATTGTTCATCCTTGCATATAATCCTTTTGAATATCTTTCTTGCTAGGATAATTAGTTAATAAGTTTTTATTTGGCATCGAAATTGAATTAGATTAACAATCACCCTATTCCCCCCCCCCCCCTCCCTCCTCCTCCTCCTCCTCCTCCTCTAGGGTACTTTGAAGTTGGATAAGCAAAACTCGATATTTGACAGCTTGTGGAGTAGATCTAAATTAATGAAAAACTGCGGGTAACCTAGTGGTTAGGGCTTGGAGCCTCAGCTGAAAAAGACCAAGGGTCAATCCATGTTCACAAGGTTCTGAAACTCAGGTACTAACAAACACGTTTTGAAATCATCGCAGATAGTGATGAAAGCGCAAACTTTTCCTACACATTTTCGTATTCACTCGCAAGTAAAACTTGCTTCAATATCTGGTAAATATAACTCTTTCAACTCATGAACGGACAATGAAGAGCAACAACCAAAAATCACTTAGAATATATTTTATGAGAAAACCATCACTCTTTAATACATCCACGAAGACCTATACAGCTCGCAAGCAGCAGAGGGGGGGGGGGGGGGGGGGGGGGTCATAAACTCAAAAGTCTTTATTATATGGTCTCAAGTGGTTTCCAGTCACTAAAGTCAATAACTTGTGTTAAATCTGAAATACTCTGGTATATAGCTATAACAGTGTACATGCAGTTAATAAATACATAACGTACAAAACTGCCAGATACTGGTTTTTTTTTTCTCCTTTATAACAGCCAGCACCTTGTTTCACATGCCAAATTAATACAAAGAAAATGTGCTCACACCCTTATCATTAGACAAAACAAACCAATAAACAACTAACAAAAACAATTTTAAAGCAAAGCTCCAACGTCATCCCATATCGAAAGTTGGCAAAGACTCTGGCTTCGACATTAGGGGTTTCATTGACAAAGAATCAGACATTGCTTGGCTCTAAACAGATGTGTCATGCGTCGCCTCATGTGATTGATGCGAAGGGAAAGGAAACGTAGAGATGAGAGTTTATGCTGCCATCTTGTATAAGTATTTCATAGGAGAAGTGTGTTTTCTGTGTTGGATTCTACAGTGAAGCTTCTAACTGGTGATGTTCGACGATTTCTTAGCACGATTCTTGGCGAAGAGTTTGCTTCTATTGGAGCTGTAGCAGAGCAGCTGCTGCACGTAAAACCGCGGGCAGCCCCTGCGGTCTGCAAGAGGGATGCATGGTGTGTAGCGTGCCTACCTCCAGGAATAGTAAACTGCATTTAAATGCCCATTTATGATTAGAAACTGAGAATAAGTTGCATTAGTATACAACAACAACAAAGGCTTTATCCCAAATATTTAGAGTCATCGGCTACATGAAGCCTATTCTTCCATTCAGTTCTGTTCTGGGTCATCTCTTCCATTTACCATTGTCTATCCTTCTTAATTGCTTCCAATAAAGTTCTTTTAGGTCTACCTCTAGGTCTCTCACCCCATTAACTATAATATTATCACTTTTCCTAATGCACCCAGTGCCATTAAGAGGCCTCTGTTGCATCTAACAAAACATCCAACCAATTGTCTACCTTTAAACTCATGCGAATGCACTTATTTCTTACCCTAATTTTTAGTGCATATCCACAACACCATCGTAACATTCTCAGTTTCTGCTACACTCATTTCCTGCACCTAGTTTTTTAAACGCCAACATTCTAACCCATAGAGCATCAATGGTCTTAACTTTAAAACTGTCCTACATAATTTTCTCCTCATAGGTATTCTACAATCAAGTTAATGGCATTAGCATACACAATGAAAAATGAGAAAGAACTTGGAGAAAATAAACAAACTAGAGACATAACTCAGAAATAATGCCCTTGTACCGGGGGAAAAGGTTAGTTCTTTTGCATTGGAATCCTGACGAGTTAAAGACCCACTAGAACCAAGTGTACACAGAAATTACTATGAATAGGATTTATTTAAAGGTGAAATATCTCAAATGCGAGAGAGTTCTGATTAACCTACCTCAAATCAGAAATAACATCAAAACAAATATTTAATCTGTGAATACCTTAAAGTGGGTGCATGGACATTATAACTGTACAAATAATATGCAAACTGCGCAACCTCCAGTTATTTAGATCAAAAGAATACAAACCAAGAAATTAGCCTACCTATGTATTAGCAGCAATAATTCAAATAATCAATATGGAAAAAAGAGACCTGGAGAGTTGCATCAATACCTGAAGTAGAGCAAAAGCAGCACATGCTCGAAGAATGGAGAAGAATTTCGAAGCATGGCAACAATCTGCCAATCTCAGCACCACTGGAGAGTCAACAAAAAGAAAGGTTACAGTTGTGTGCATAAATTTATCTTTCTAATAAAAAATAAACATGTACATAGACATTTATAAACGAAAGCACATCATAAACAATGATCAAGATTTTAAAGGCCGATAAAAGTAAGCCACATTATGTGATTAAAAAAAATTACAGAAACATTGTGGAAGGTGGCTTTCGATCATGCTATATGGGTGGAGTCAGTTGTAAAGAATGATAGCTATATTTCTATATCATCCCTTGGAACTATATTTACTTCCATCATTTCATAATCAACAAAGAAAAAAAAAGCAGACCTGCATCTCAGATGCCTGCTTCTTGTATGCACCCTAAACACTCTTTTATCTCATGGAGATTCCAAGATAGGCCTGTTATAACACAAGATAAACTGCTAAAAAGGGAGATTATTTCGTCAAACCCACTGGTTATCCTGCTGTTTTCAGGAGCCAGAGCTGGAGAATAGAAAACACTATTTGTTGATTCTGTAAATTTTCTCAAGATAGCTTGGAACAAGTGATCATGGATTGGATGCCCCAATTCAAAATGGCAGAAAGTTGTGCATTGAACCGACTACAATAGGCGCATGCGTTTTAGTTCCAACTTGCAGGGGAAGGATATTCAAAGTCTCAGTAGCAAAAAGACATGCGCTCTCTCCTCTACAGTTATACACTATTTGCGAATTGGAACGTTAACAGGAGGATTTTTTAGGCGAAAGTTCGTGTGAAGACTTGCAGCATCTCATCAAGACTATCAAACTGTACGATTTTGATGACAGTGATTACCTTAATAGGCACTTTACCTGCAGATTGCCCAAAGACTGCTCGTTACTCTCCTTTAATAACTCCTGCAGTTCTGTTCTTTGCTGCAGCTGCTGCAAAAATTTAGAATACACTAAATGCGCATTGTTTGTATCTTTCATAGATCACTTAGTTTCTTGAGTTCTTTGATGTACATAAACTTCCATACGGTTTAATGCAATAAAAGTTTTTCATGACCCAAAAAAAAAAATGATGGGGTATGCCTACGGTACCAAGCCACAAATTCTGTGCTTCGGTAGTGAGGTGCCACAAATCCCCTCCACTCATTTTGCTAATGGGCGACCAACATTCACATGGTTGAGAAGTGGTATGGCGACACTATGCAATCATTGACATGAGGTGAAGGGGATTATGTCACCTCACTACCAAGCATAAACTTTTGATGCTTCGGTACCAAAAATACTCATTCTCGCGTCTCTCTCTCTCTCCTCTCTCTCTCTCTCTCTCTCTCTCTCTCTCTCTCCCTCCCCGTCTCTCTCGTCTCTTCTCTCTCTCTCCTCTCTACTCTCTTCCTCTCTCTCTCTTCTCTCTCTCATATATATATATATATATATATATATATATTATATATATATACTATTATATAATAATTTATATTTTATATTTTTTTATATATTTTTATGTATAATAACAATTTGTTTAAAATGCTAATTTACTATAAGTATTTACAATTTGTTTATGTTAATATATTGTTAGTATCTGTGTGTGCTGTGTATATATACATATAACAAATATTGTAATGATATGAACATTCTGCGCCTACATAGTCTATCGGTAAAATTTAGGAGTTGCTAGCTAGAGGAGCGTTTAGCCGATGTAGCTGTCAAATTCTAGCCAACACTTAAGATATGTAGAGGTCTTTGATTATTGTGATTGCGGTCTCTTGGCCCCTCTTTAGAATTCTACAAATTATTTTATTTTGTTCTATTTCTATAAATTCTAAATTTATTTTATAGTTATGTTATTATTTAACTTCTTATAATTTTATATTTGTAAATTACATAATTACAATTGATTTAATAATATATCTTTGGAATTGTACAATTATTTTTTAATTTTGTTTGTTCTATAAATTTCTTAATTATTTATAATATTTTATCATTTTAATTCTATAATTTTTTTATAATTTGCTAAATTACATAATTATTATTGATTAATAATATAATTTTTTTATCAAGATCGGTTAATTTTAGCCTTTATGTCGTAAAAATATAAAAAACAAAGAAAGAACCAGGGTCAGGCGCTCCTGTTTTGCTTGGCCGGGCCGGATGAGATAGGCCAGCATCTATGAATACATTCCCTCCGCCCCCCCCCCCCCCGTCGGGCGGGCTGATTGAACAGGCCTACATCTATTGAATACACCTCAACCCCGCCCCCCCCCCCCCCCGCGAAACCGGGCCCGGACCGCGCCGAATAGACATGGCCTACATCTATGAATACACCTACCCCCCACCCCCACCAAAAAAAGGAAGAAAATGTGCGGAAAAAAAAATTACCATCAATATTTTATTAGGAGTACTAATTAACTAGATGAGCTTTTATTAGGATAATAAATTTACATTCTAACTAGAATCAATGTTGTAATTTTATACACCAAAACACTTTCAGCTCCGTGTATTATTTTGGGGAAATGATATAGAACAGCCATAATTTTGGGGGGTTTCCGATGAAAACCACCTAGGAATTTTTTCTTTCTTTCTGACAAACCTGTCTGAACTTTTGGGTGTCGCACAAAACTTCCTAAATTTTCAAAATTTCCCAGAGTCCCACAATCAACATTCACTTATATCCTATAGATCAAAATAATGGTTCGCCATGATACTAACATGGTTAGGAGGGTCCATTTAAAATTTCCGGGATTTTGTGTGAGAGAACTCAAGAGTTTGGGGTGAGCCTGGTGGAAAAAGTTAAAAGGGTTCAAGGAAAAACTTCTCAAAGTTGAGGGGATTCTTGAAACTTACCCTAATATTTTTTGTCAAAGCAAAATATTGATGTAAGGTATCCTGTAATGCATATGCTTTCTTCTTGGAAGTTAGCACCATGAGTGGTTTGGTTGCATCCATTGCTAAAAAGCTATCGGAAGTGACAAGGTTGCCCACAATAGCCAGCTAGCTATAATCTTTCTTTCTATAGGCAATGATATGAATACACATGAATATTTAAAGGATGCCTAGGTACCCAGATGATATATATTGCTTGAATTGGTCCTTTCCAGAGGTCGCTAACTGCTATTGCACTGCACCACACCAATGAGAGAGAGAGAGACTGAGAGAGAGCGAGAGAGCCATGCTTTTAGATACCTTTTTCATCTTTTGGTGTGATGGATGGATGGATGGATAGAAGTAAAAAATCCAAATTTACATGTAAAATCACCGAGAGGATCTCTCAAGTCAGACTCTCTGAGATGCAAACGTGCAGTTGATTCTTGCTGTTCCTCTTTTCTACTTTGTTTTCTAGTGAAAGATACAGCTGATCATGCATGAGAGAGGGAGCTAGGGTTAGGGTTAGGTCAGTAAGGGTATGGGGGTGATAGTACTTAAGATACCTCCCCCAAGTATTGGCATTCTAGTTTCTGCAGCATATATAACAGTAACTCCAACTTGTATAGGATCAATTTATCTTAATCTACTTAACACCATGCAAATAAAGAATGTATAGTGCTAACTGTACTAATAGATTTGCACTAAAGAAGACGTAAGCATCTTCTGTAAATAGAAGCATATAACTTCCAATAAATGAGTACATGGATCTTGTAGAGTCAAGGTATTACAAGACTTATAAAACAACAATTAATATTACTCCTTAAATATAATGAAACAATAGAAACGTGGAATCTTGTTTTCCTTTTCTCATTCCCTTCATTTTAGTTTGTGGTACAAAAAAGTTGGAGAGATAATTGCTATCAGGTACACAAAAATATGCTACTCTACATTCTCTAGGAAAATTAAGAGCTTGAGGATGATCTCATGAGGCTTATTCTCTCTATGCATTCAATCATGCATCAAGAAAATAAATGCAGAATCTCTTTGCAAGATACTCATCTGTGATGTATACCTTCCACCTATGATTGTAATGAATGCTACAGCATTTCTTTACCTCAATTCACTAATGAATCTATGTACACATGCAATCATCAAAGAAAAAATTGTGAGAAAAATATTATGGCTTTTTTTTTCATTTAATGATTTTACTGTTTTCAGGTGTAGGCACAAGGACAGTTTCTTGGTCCATAAAAGTGATCACTTCTTTTTCTTCTGCCATATCATAAATACAAGCTGGAGTAAGAAAAACAGAAAAAATCTCTCTCTTTTATCTTTTTAACTGATCACGCATATGCACTTTGCTTCTTTATGCACTTTGCTTCTTTTGCTAGTGCAATGAGAGGTAGCTTGTTTTATGTTTTATCATCTTTATAGTACTTGGCCGCTTCATACAAGTAACCTTTACCATATTCCAAAAATATGTTAACTTTGGTACATATATATTCGGTGATGGATACAGAAAATACATTCACTGTGATGCGCAAGCAGAAATTGTGATAAATATGTAAATTCTTAGTTATGAGCCTTCAAAGTCACTACAACAAAAGTTTGTAACTTGTGATACTTTTTTTTGTCATCTAGCGTCAAATTTTTGTATCGTACAAATAGAGTGGCGTAGGTAGAGCATGTGTCAAGTGGGTCTTTCTACACGAGAAAATGTGTTACAGCTTGCAACACATATTTGTGCAACACATATTTGTGATACTTTTGTTTTAATTTGTACCTAATGGCACAAAGATGTGTCGTGGCTTCTGCCGTTTTTTATTTGTGTCGTCATTGTTGTTTAACCGTTTGCAATTAACACTACACTTTTACATGTCTGACGTAATTTAAGTATGAGCATATATAACTTATGTTGTGTGTATTGGTTAATATGCTCCAAATATATATATAGTAAGAGCGTATTATTATCTCCTAAAACAGAGATGTCCACACTATTATATCATGAGGTTCAATTATGATTATTATCTTCAATTAAACATTCAGATTCATTTAATAGATTAATTTCTTTTTGCTAAAATATCTTAACTATCTTTTTAACTGATCTAGCTAGATTAATTAGACTTACAAGAGACATATAGGCTACATAGCACCTTATAAGCATATTATTGCTTACATGACTTTGCACTTATATACCCCATCTTTTTTGAACAGTACCCTTTTTTGAAAATTAGTAATTTACTACTACTTGTTTAAATGTTGGCATATGCATGTTAATGTTTGAATGTTTTCCTGAAAATTTCCGTGTGAGTTGCACATGATAAAATTTGGTTATAAGGTACATTCTTTAAGTCAGTCGAATCAACTAAAGGTGAGAGTAAAAACTTAGGGCAAGCTCTAAGTGAGAGTAAATAGGGTTGAAGGTAGATTTTTAGTTAAAACTATCTACTTGAAGGGTTATAACTGAACGAATTTAATCAAGTGCATCTAACATGAAAACTTTCAAGGGAATTTCTAACGTTTAATAGGGTATTTAAATGTCAAAAGAAAGATATAATATGTAAGAGCAAAGACAGATAACCATTAGGTATTATACGTGCTATTTATCCAAAAATATAAGGAGTAGAAATGTGTTTTACAATGTACTGACTTTTAAACCATTCAATTGATATGGAAAAAGATTTTGTAGTATAATAGCATCCGAACACTTGAGATTAAACAGGACCAAATTAAAGATCAGCCTTATGTATTAGACAAAGAAAATAAAATTTAATATCTCTAAGGAAGTCCTTACAAGCCCTCAACGACTGAGCTAAGTCTTACAGTGTTTATGCTCATGCATGTACTTAACCATAAATTATCATGTGAAAACTCTCCAAAGTTCCTACAGGCCTTGACTATTTAATTTTTCCACAAAACTCAAGAGGTATCCACTCACATTTGGCTGCAAATATATTTCGATACAAAGCAAGGAGCATGACTGAAAGAAATTAGAAAATAAAATATATCAAGAGTTCATAATTCACCATAATTTACTACACATTTGAATATACTATGCTTTTATACTTACGTATCTGAATGATGTATAGTGTTTCTCACAATGGATATGATTAGTCTGACACAAGTATTTCTTTACTGAAATCTCAAAATATAAAATTTAAACACCAAGTGCTGGTTTTGAAATGAAAATTGGCTAGGATTTCATCATGAAAAAATTCCCATCCTTATCTCTCAAAAAATTAATAATAATTAAAAATCAACACCACATGATAAATGGACTGTATTCATATAATATAATCTATAGTACTGATATAGATATAGGTATATCTTATTATATATATTTAATATATAATATAGTATATATTTATATATAATAATATATATATAGATATTACTATATATATATATTATATCTTCATATATAACTTATGAGTTAAAAGCTATGTCAACTTAAGTGATAGGAAAAGTCACACACAATTTTTTTTACCGTTGATATTGCATTGGGTCCATGAAGATCATGCGAAGAAGTCTTTAAGAGATTGTGCATCCTTATGATAGGCATCAATCTTGCGTACCCACGATACGTGGATAAAAAGTTTGGTGAGAAGCTCTTCCTACCACTTAAGGAGGATAGAGTTTTACCTCTCTCATCTCTCTCTCGTCTTACTCCTCTATCTGACTATCTATATATATATGAATCTATTTATGATATACTAGTTATAGATATATATAATATATTAATATATATAGATTATAATAGTATTATAATATTATTAGTATTATATATATGTTGCCCTCCTCTTTAGCTAGTTGTCATTTTTTTTCTTTCTTTCTGGGCCTAGTTAGGGGCATCTCATATGGAACGGTTAGACAGCGTTAGATGATAGTCTTGTTGTGACGACACATGTCTGCTCCCCACCGAGCTATATCTTCAGTTGTTCTTGCATCTTCCAAGTTTTTGTACAGTTTGTAAATACTCTTCAGTTTTTTGTTTATATATACATGAACATGGCTTTGCGTCCTGTTTTTTTCTTCACTACTAAGTTCAATGAAGAAACTTGGTACCAAGATTCTCCATATCTCTCATATATATATATATGAGAAATATAGAGAACCTTGGTACCAAGTTCTTTCATTGAACTTGGTAGTGAGGTAGCTTAAAAAATTTAGCACAAAGTACACAAGACGATCATTTTAGATTAACCATAATTAGCGACCACTAATTACACGAGACTACATCTTTTGATAGCATAAATCTTGAGACAAGATGAGTGGATAAAAAGTTTGGTGGACAAGGTCTCCTATCCACTTAAGTGGATAGGAGTTTTTCTCTCTCTCTCTCTCTCTCTCTCTCTCTATATATAGGTATATTATATATATATACTATTAATATATATATATATATATATATATATATAGTATATATTATATATTATATATATTATATATATATATATATATGTCGCCTCCTCCTTAGGCTAGTTTGTCTTTCTTTCTTTTCTGGCCGCATAGGCATCTCATATTGGACGGGTAGAAGCGAAGCGGTGTAGATATAGTCTGGTTGGTGAGACAAATTCTGCTCCCATCGACATATCTCCCCTTGGTCTGCATCTTCTCAGTTTTTGTACAGTTTGTAAATACTCTTCAGTTTTTGTTTATATATACAGGAACATGGCTTTGCGTCCTGTTTTTTTGCTTCATCTACTAAGTTCAATGAAAAACTTGGTACCAAGATTCTCTATCTCTCATATATATATAATGTAGAATATAGAGAACCTTGCGGTACCAAGTTCTTTCATTGACTTGGATGAGGTAGTTTAAAAATTTATGCACAAAGTACACAAGACCGATCATTTAGATATAACATAATTAGCGACCACTACATTACACGAGACACTAGCACGGTGTCATTTTAATGCAATATTTGCAAACGGCCAAATGAGATTCCCTTCATTTTAGATTAACATAATAGGCGACCACTAATTACACAGACTAACTAGCACCCGTGACATTTTAAAAAGTCATATTTTGCAACGCCAAGTGAGATTGCCCTTCATTGCTTTAAAATGTCACGGGATCTTATACCTCGTGTGTTTAGTTCTCCATTATATTATTCCTCTAAAAATTAGGCACAAAATGACACAAGGCGATCATTTCAGAATTTAACCATTAATTAGCAACCACTAATTACACGAACTACTAGTCCTCGGTGGCATTTTAATTTAGCAATATTTACACAACGCCAAAAAAAGCTCGACTTTGCTAATATTCTTATAAATGTCGTTTTACTTATTTATTTTTCAAAAATAGTCTTTTTTTTAAAAATTCTTACATATATTTTTATAAAAGGTCGTTTTCTTATTATTTTTCGAAAATAGTCTTTCATATATATATATATATATATTATATTATATAAATATATATATATATATATACATAATATATTATATAATAATATATATATTAATTATATTACTATATTTGTGGTTGTGTGTGTGGGTGTAGAGTGGTGAGTTTGTAAAATTATAAATTAAAGTCTTCTTAATTTGTTTTGTTGATGAGCATTTTTCAAGATTGCTTCCATGCAGAATTATGGTTCAGTTTTATATGACTACAGAGGAAATGGACTACCAAAGTGAACTTAATTATATTTCCTAAATATTTAAAAATGTAAAGAGAATATCCAACACAACCACACATTATTTGTTATCATTTTAGTAAATACAATTAAATACACATAATATTAAAAGCATATATATCAGTGCTTAAAATGGGATCAAATCACATCTAGCAAACTAAAGTGTGGAAGAGTAAATGAACTAGATCCAAAGAGATTACAACGTGCATCCATTTTAAGCAACTATCATGTTGATGGACTGTTTAACTCATCAATCATGAAGATAAACCGTGGGGAACAGAGAGTCAATGGGTGCTTGTAGGAACCGAAGGCATGCAAAGATCCCAAGATGGTAAATTAAGGAGAGAGCTCGCCAAAAGTGTTGGTTGAGAAAGGGGGGCAAGGTGACAAATCAAAAGCTAAGCATTGAGAAATCCCATGATTTTGTTTGAGGGGGACAAGAGGCACAAATTAGGGTGAGCAAAAGAATGAGATATTGGGGTTCATTCCCAAAGACAAGCAATAGGCAAATCTGGGGCATGGGTGCAGAAATCAAGAACAAAACCCCCTTTCTTGGGAGCACAAGCAAATAAAGGGTATATTTCGCACACGCAATTAAGATGCCCTTCTATGGTGATGATTATTCTTATGGAACTCACTTCCTACCTCCGTTTTAATTATAAACCATCTATCTACCTACAACCCTTTTGATCTAACATTTTTAATACCCTAGCTCATAGTGTGGTCACCAAGCATTATTATCAGCGATATTTATAAAACTCACTACATGATCAAGAAGGACTAAAAGGTAAGTGAATGCAACTAAAAAGCCATGCAAAGATGAGTCACCCATTAGCATAAACAAACTCCCAAACTCAAATAAAAACAAGAATAATTAATAGATCAAATTAAGAATCTCATTAGGACGGCCACTGCAGAATTACAGGAAAGGATCTATATACCACATTAGTTTAAGTTAAAAGAAAAAATCGTGGGCAAGAGGGAGGAAAAGGAGGAGGAAGAAAGAACTAGCTAAAATGTTGAGAAACCCCTCCTCTTAAATTTCCCTTCGCTTTCACTACTTCCAAAATTCCCCATGCAACGTACCTCCTCAATTGCCCGCCCCTCAATTCAGTTCCAATCTAGGGTTAGGGTTCCTTACCTTACCTTGCCGAATATTATCCCATATATATATTTATACACCTTCATATAATTATACGCCTAGATTAACATGATTAAAAACTTATCTGGGCCAAATAACAATTATTTCAGCACCAAGAAGACACTGAGAAGAGAGGCGTATTCTGCCATCCCAAGAACAATGCTTCCTTCACCATCTTCAACTGGTACCCCTCCGACGCCGGATACATGCAGCCGGGAGAAGCCGGGCCTGCGACGTCGCAACGGGCTGCAGAACCCGGGCCGAAACCGGAAACCCTCATCAAACCTCGCCACCTCTCAACCTCTAAGCTCTCTCTCCGCTCTCTCCTTCGCCTCTCCCGCTCACTAGAATTCGGCAATTTCTTCTCCGCGAGCAAACCTGCTCGACCTCCGACCTCTCTCTGTTCGTCGCCGCAGCGTCTGCCCTCCCAGCGACTGCGAATATTCGCCGTGTAGTGTCCAGTGCTATGCATGAACCTCTGCAGAGATTGCGAGTTGTTCGCAGCTTCCCTCTCTGCATACCGTAACCACCGCCGGATCCATCGATTTCAGGGGGGGGGAGGGGGGGGGGGGGGGGTTGTTTCCCCCCCTGGGATTGGGTGTGTACGAGAAACCAAAACAAGCGCATGGCGAAATAGCAAAAAAAAAAAAAAAAAATAAAAAAAAACTCCTTTGCTTCT